>NW_027489117.1:0-101005 GCF_050948215.1 Halictus rubicundus | reverse complement strand
ATAGGATAGGATAGAGGAAAGGATAGGATAGAGGATAGGATAGGATAGAGTATAGGATAGGATAGAGGTTAGGATATTATAGAGGATAGGATAGGATAGAGGATAGGATAGGATAGAGGATAGGATAGGATAGAGGATTGGATAGGTTATTGGATAGGATAGAGGATAGGATAGGATAGAGGATAGTATAGGATAGAGGATAGGATAGGATAGAGGATAGTATAGGATAGAGGATAGGATAGGATAGAGGATAGGATAGGGGATTGGATAGGATAGAGTATAGGATACGATAGAGGATAGGATCGGATAGAGGATAGGATAACGGATTGGATAGGATAGACAATTGGAGACGATAGAGGATAGGATAGGGGATTGTATAGGATAGAGAATAGGAGACGATAGAGGATAGGATTGGGGATTGTATAGGATAGAGGACAGGAGACGATAGAGGATAGGATAGGATAGAGGATAGGATACGATAGGATACAGGATAGGATAGGATAGAGGATAGGATAGGATAGAGGATAGTATAGGATAGAGGATAGGATAGAATAGAGGATAGGATAGGATAGAGGATAGGATAGGATAGAGGAAAGGGTAGGATTGAGGATAGGATAGGATAGAGGAAAGGATAGGATAGAGGATTGGATAGGTGATTGGATAGGATAGAGGATAGGATAAGATAGAGGATAGTATAGGATAGAGGATAGATAGGATAGATGTTAGTATAGGATAGAGGATAGGATAGGATAGAGTATAGAATAGGATAGAGGCTGGGATAGGATAGAGGATAGGATAGGATTGAGGATAGGATAGGATAGAGGAAAGGATAGGATGGAGGATCGGATAGGTGATTGGATAGGATAGAGGATAGGATACGATAGAGGATTGTATAGGATAGAGGATAGGATAGAGGATAGGATAGGGGATTGGATAGGATAAGGTATAGGATACGATAGAGGATAGGATCGGATAGAGGATAGGATAGGATAGAGGATAGGATAGGATAGAGGATAGGATAGGATAGAGGATAGGATAGGATAGAGGATAGGATAGAGGATAGGATAGGAATGAGGATAGGATAGGAATGAGGATAATATAGGATGGAGGATAGGATAAGATAGAGGCTCGGATAGGATCGGATGGTATATAGAATAGGATAGAGGATAGGATAGGTTAGAGGATAGGATAGGATAGAGGATAGGATAGGATAGAGGATAGGATAGGATAGAGGATATGATAGAGGATAGGATAGGGTAGAGGGTAGGATTGGATAGAGGATAGGATAGGATAGAGGATAGGATAGGATAGAGTATAGGATAGGATAGAGGATAGGATAGAGGATAGGATAGGATAGAGGATAGGATCGGATAGAGGATAGGATAGGATAGAGGATAGGATAGGATAGAGGATAGGATAGGATAGAGGATAGGATAGAGGATAGGATAGGGTAGAGGATAGGATCGGATAGAGTATAGGATAGGGGATTGGATAGGATAGAGTATAGGATACGATAGAGGATAGGATCGGATAGGGGAAAGGATAGGGGATTGGATAGGATAGAGGATAGGATAGGATATAGGATAGGATAGGATAGAGGATAGAGGATAGGATAGGGTAGAGGATAGGATAGGATAGATAATAGGATAGGATCGAGTATAGAATAGGATAGAGGATAGGATAGGATAGAGGATAGGATAGGATTGAGGATAGGATAGGATAGAGTAAAGGATAGGATAGAGGATCGGATACGTGATTGGATAGGTTACAGGATAGGATAGGATAGAGGATAGGATAGGATAGAGGATAGGATAGGATAGAGGATAGGATAGGATAGAGGATAGGATAGGATAGAGGATTGGATAGGATAGGGGATATTATAGGATAGAGGATAGGACAGGGGATTGGATAGGATAGAGGATAGTATAGGATAGAGGATAGGTTAGGATAGAGGATACGAAATTATAGAGGATAGGATAGGATAGAGGATAGCATCGGATAGCGGATAGGATAGGGGATTGGATAGGATAGAGGATAGAATAGGATAGAGGATAGGATACGATCGGATAGAGCATAGGATAGGGGATTGGATAGGATAGAGGGTAGGATAGGATAGCGGATAGGATAGCATATAGGATTGGAAAGGATAGGGGATAGGATAGGATAAAGGGTCGGATAGGATAGAGGATAGAATAGGATAGAGGATAGGATAGGATAACGGATCGGATAGGATATAGGATTGGATAGGATAGAGGATAGAATAGGATAGAGGATAGGATAGGATAACGGATCGGATAGGATATAGGATTGGATAGGATAGAGGATAGGATACGATAGAGGATACGATAGGATAGAGGATAGGATAGGGGATTGGATAGGATAGAGGATAGGATAGGATATAGGATAGGATAGGATAGATTATAGGATAGGATAGAGGATAGGATAGGATAGAGGATAGGATAGGATAGAGGATAGGATAGGATAGATAATAGGATAGGATCGAGTATAGAAAAGGATAGAGGATAGGATAGGATAGAGGATAGGATAGGATTGAGGATAGGATAGGATAGAGTAAAGGATAGGATAGAGGATCGGATAGGTGATTGGATAGGATAGAGGATAGGATAGGATAGAGGATAGGATAGGATAGAAGATAGGATAGGATAGAGGATAGGATACGATAGATGATAGGATAGGATAGAGGATAGGATAGGGGATTGGATAGGATAGAGGATAGGATAGGGTAGAGGATAGGATCGGATAGAGTATAGGATAGGGGATTGGATAGGATAGAGTATAGGATACGATAGAGGATAGGATCGGATAGGGGAAAGGATAGGGGATTGGATAGGATAGAGGATAGGATAGGATATAGGATAGGATAGGATAGATTATAGGATAGGATAGAGGATAGGATAGGGTAGAGGATAGGATAGGATAGATAATAGGATAGGATCGAGTATAGAATAGGATAGAGGATAGGATAGGATTGAGGATAGGATAGGATAGAGGAAAGGATAGGATGGAGGATCGGATAGGTGATTGGATAGGATAGAGGATAGGATACGATAGAGGATTGTATAGGATAGAGGATAGGATAGAGGATAGGATAGGGGATTGGATAGGATAAGGTATAGGATACGATAGAGGATAGGATCGGATAGAGGATAGGATAGGATAGAGGATAGGATAGGATAGAGGATAGGATAGGATAGAGGATAGGATAGGATAGAGGATAGGATAGAGGATAGGATAGGATAGGATAGAGGATAGGATAGGAATGAGGATAGGATAGGAATGAGGATAATATAGGATGGAGGATAGGATAAGATAGAGGCTCGGATAGGATCGGATGGTATATAGAATAGGATAGAGGATAGGATAGGTTAGAGGATAGGATAGGATAGAGGATAGGATAGGATAGAGGATAGGATAGGATAGAGGATATGATAGAGGATAGGATAGGGTAGAGGGTAGGATTGGATAGAGGATAGGATAGGATAGAGGATAGGATAGGATAGAGTATAGGATAGGATAGAGGATAGGATAGAGGATAGGATAGGATAGAGGATAGGATCGGATAGAGGATAGGATAGGATAGAGGATAGGATAGGATAGAGGATAGGATAGGATAGAGGATAGGATAGAGGATAGGATAGGGTAGAGGATAGGATCGGATAGAGTATAGGATAGGGGATTGGATAGGATAGAGTATAGGATACGATAGAGGATAGGATCGGATAGGGGAAAGGATAGGGGATTGGATAGGATAGAGGATAGGATAGGATATAGGATAGGATAGGATAGAGGATAGAGGATAGGATAGGGTAGAGGATAGGATAGGATAGATAATAGGATAGGATCGAGTATAGAATAGGATAGAGGATAGGATAGGATAGAGGATAGGATAGGATTGAGGATAGGATAGGATAGAGTAAAGGATAGGATAGAGGATCGGATACGTGATTGGATAGGTTACAGGATAGGATAGGATAGAGGATAGGATAGGATAGAGGATAGGATAGGATAGAGGATAGGATAGGATAGAGGATAGGATAGGATAGAGGATTGGATAGGATAGGGGATATTATAGGATAGAGGATAGGACAGGGGATTGGATAGGATAGAGGATAGTATAGGATAGAGGATAGGTTAGGATAGAGGATACGAAATTATAGAGGATAGGATAGGATAGAGGATAGCATCGGATAGCGGATAGGATAGGGGATTGGATAGGATAGAGGATAGAATAGGATAGAGGATAGGATACGATCGGATAGAGCATAGGATAGGGGATTGGATAGGATAGAGGATAGTACAGGATAGAGGATAGGATAGGATAGAGGATAGGATAGGGGATTGGATAGGATAGAGTATAGTATACGATAGAGGATAGGATCGGATAGAGGATAGGATAGGTGATTGAATAGGATAGACAATTGGAGACGATAGAGGATAGGATAGGGGATTGTATAGGATAGAGAATAGGAGACGATAGAGGATAGGATAGGGGATTGTATAGGATAGAGGACAGGAGACGATAGAGGATAGGATAGGATAGAGGATATGATAATATAGAGCATAGGATATGATAGAGGATAGGATAGGATAGAGGATAGCATTGGATAGAGGATAGGATACGATAGAGGATAGGATAGGATAGAGTATAGAATAGGATAGAGGATAGGATAGGATAGAGGATAGGATAGGATTGAGGATAGGATAGGATAGAGGAAATAATAGGATGGAGGATCGGATAGGTGATTGGATAGGATAGAGGATAGGATAGGATAGAGGATTGTATAGGATAGAGGATAGGATAGAGGATAGGATAGGGGATTGGATAGGATAAGGTATAGGATACGATAGAGGATAGGATCGGATAGAGGATAGGATAGGATAGAGGATAGGATAGGATAGGATAGAGGATAGGATAGAGGATAGGATAGGATGGAGGATGTTATAGGATAGGAGATAGGATAGGATAGCGGATAGGTTAGGATGGAGTATAGGATACGAATGAGGATAGGATAGGGATGAGGATAGGATAGGGGATTGGATAGGATAGAGAATAGGAGACGAAAGAGGATAGGATTGGATAGAGAATAGGATAGAGGATAGGATAGGATAGAGGATAGGATAGGATAGAGGATAGGATAGGATAGAGGATAGGATAGGATAGAGGATAGGATAGGATAGAGGATAGGATAGGATAGAGGATAGGATAGGATAGAGGATAGGATAGGATAGAGGATAGGATAGGATAGAGGATAGGATAGGATAGAGGATCCGCGGGACACGGCGCAACACACTCTGGAGGAGTGTCCGGCATGGGGGGGAGAGCGCCGTGCCCTGCGGCGCGCGGTGGGCCACGACCTCTCGCTCCCGGCTGTCGTCGCTGCGGCAGCCGGTGGCGAGGAGGCGTGGAGGGGGTTCGCTTCCTTCTGCGAGCGGGTTATGCTGCGGAAGTAGGCTGCGGAACGGGATCGGGAGCGTAATCACGATCCCGGCCGAAGGGGGGGGAGGCGGCGCAGGGTACGCCCCAGGGGCGTACCCCCGTTGCGACGCCTCTGACGCGAGCGGGGACGCCCTTGATGATCTCGAGGCGGGGGATCGGATATCCCCTTACACTCGGTCACCAACGGCGTCCCCGGAGGCCGCCGGGCATCTCGGGCGGGGGCTCGGATGCTCATCGGGAGGCCTAACAGGGGGGGAAGGCGCCACGTAGTCCGTTGCGTGGTGCCTTCGGATAGAGTAGGTACGGGAGGGGGCCGCGTCCCCCCCCCCCCCCCCTGGGTGGTATGCTAAGGCGGGGGCACACCGGATTGACATGCGCGCGCAGAGCACGGGTGCCCCCAGGAGTCTAGGGACGGACGGGGAGGAGTTAGTGGGTATACTCGGCGTTGCACCAACCAGCCGAGGAGTCCCACATAACCCGGACCACCCCCCCCCGGGGGGGTTCGGGTATCCGTAACGAGATTACCTCCTCGAAAAAAAAAAAAAAACAAAAATAGGATAGGATAGAGGATAGGATAGGATAGAGGATAGGATAGGATAAAGGATAGGATAGGATAGAGGATAGGATAGGATAGAGGATAGGTCGGGATGGAGGATGGGATAGAGGATTGGTTAGGATAGAGGATATAATACGATGGAGGATAGGACACGATAGAGGATAGGATAGGATAGAGGATAGGGTAGGATAGAGGATACGATAGGATAGAGGATAGGATAGAGAATAGGATAGAGGATTGGATAGGATAGGATAAGATAGAGGATAGGATAGAGGATTGGATAGTATAGGATAAGATAGAGGATAAGATAGGGGATTGGATAGGATAAGGGATAGGATCGGATAGAGGATAAGATAGGGGATTGGATAGGATAGAGTATAGGATACGATAGAGGATAGGATAGGATAGAGGAAAGGATAGGATAGGATAGAGGATAGGATAGAGGATTGGATAGGATAGAGGATATTATAGGGTAGAGGATAGGATAGTATAGCGGATATGTTAGGATGGAGTATACGATACGAATGAGGATAGGATAGGGTTGAAGATAGGATAGGATAGGATAGAGGATAGGATTGGATAGAGGATAGGATAGGATAGAGGATAGGATAGGATAGAGCATAGGATAGGATAGAGGATAGGATAGGATAGAGGATAGGATAGGATAGAGGATAGGATAGGATAGGATAGAGTATAGGATAGGATAGAGGATAGGATAGAGGATAAAATAGAGGATAGGATAGGATAGAGGATCGGATAGAGGATAGGATAGGATAGAGGATAGGATAGGATAGAGGAAAGGATAGGATAGAGGATAGGATAGGATAGAGGATAGGATAGGATAGAGGATAGGATAGGATAGAGGATAGGATAGGATAGAGGATAGGATAGGATAGAGGATAGGATAGGATAGAGGATAGGATAGGATAGAGGATAGGATAGGATAGAGGATAGGATAGGATAGAGGATAGGATAGGATAGAGGATAGGATAGAGGATAGGATATGATAGAGGATAAGATAGGATAGAGGATAGGATAGGATAGAGGATAGGATAGGATAGACGATAGAATAGAGGATACGATAGGATAAAGGATAGGATAGGATAGAGGATAGGATAGGATAGACTATAGGATAGGATAAAGGATAGGATAGCATAGAGGATAGGATAGGATAGGATAGGATAGGATAGAGGATAGGATAGGATAGAGGATAGGATAGGATAGAGGATAGGATAGGATAGAGGATAGGATAGGATAGAGGATAGGATAGGATAGAGGATAGGATAGGATAGAGGAAAGGATTGGATAGAGGATAGGATAGGATAGAGGATAGTACAGGATAGAGTATACGATAGAGGATTGGATATGATAGAGGATAGGATAGAGGATACGATAGAGGATTGGATATGATAGAGGATAGGATAGAGGACAGGATAGGATAGAGGATAGGATAGGCTAGAGTATAGGATAGGAATGAGGATAGGATAGTGTTCAGGATAGGTTAGGATAGAGGATAGGATAGGATAGAGGATAGGATAGGCTATAGTATAGGATAGGATAGAGGATACCATAGGATAGAGGATTGGATAGGATAGCGGATAGGATAGGATAGAGGACAGAATAAGATAGAGGATAGGATAGGAAAGGATAGGATAGGATAGAGGATAGGATAGGATAGAGTATAGGATATAGGATTGTATAGGATACGACAGAAGATAGGATAGGATAGGATAGATGATAGGATCGGATAGAGGATAGGATAGGGGATAGGGTAGGAGAGAGGATAGGACAGGATAGAGGATAGGATAGGATAGACGATAGGATAGAGAATAGGATAGGATAGAGGATAGGATAGGGGATTGGATAGGATAGAGGATAGGATAGAGGATTGGATAGGATAGAGGATATGATAGGGGATTGGATAGGATAGAGGATAGGATAGGATAGAGGATATTATAGGATAGAGGATACGATAGGATAGAGGATAGGATAGGATAGAGGATAGGATGGGATAGAGGAGGGGATAGGATAGAGGATACGATATGAAACAGGATAGGATAGGATAGAGGATATTATAGGATAGAGGATAGGTTAGGATAGAGGATATTATACTATAGAGGATAGGAGAGGATAGAGGACAGAATACAATAGAGGATAGGATAGGATAGAGGATAGGATAGGATAGTGGATAGGATAGGATAGAGGATAAGATAGAGGATAGGATAGAGGATAGGATAGAGGATAGGATAGAGGATAGGATAGGATAGGATAGAGGATAGGATAGAGGATTGGATAGGATAGAGGATGTTATAGGATAGGAGATAGGATAGGATAGCGGATAGCTAAGGATGGAGTATACGATACGAATGAGGATAGGATAGGGTTAAAGATAGGATAGGATAGGATAGGATAGAGGATAGGATAGGATAGAGGATAGGATGGGATAGAGGATACGATAAGATAGTGGATACGATATGAAACAGGATAGGATAGGATAGAGGATATTATAGGATAGAGGATAGGTTAGGATAGAGGATATTATACTGTAGAGGATAGGAGAGGATAGAGGACAGGATATAATAGAGGATAGGATAGGATAGAGGATAGGATATGATAGTGGATAATATAGGATAGAGGATAGGATAGGATAGGATAGAGGATAGGATAGAGGGTAGGATAGAGGATACGATAGAGGATAGGATACGATAGGATAGAGGATAGGATAGAGGATAGGGTAGAGGATTTGATAGGATAGAGGATATTATAGGATAGGAGATAGGATAGGATAGCGGATAGGTTAGGATGGAGTATACGATACGAATGAGGATAGGATAGGGTTGAAGATAGGATAGGATAGGATAGAGGATAGGATAGGATAGAGGATAGGATAGGATAGAGGATAGGAGAGGATAGAGGATAGGATAGGATAGAGGATAGGATAGGATAGAGGATAGGATAGGATAGGATAGGATAGAGGATAGGATATAGGATTGGATAGGATACAGGATAGGATACGATAGAGGATAGGATAGGATAGCGGATAGGATAGGATAGAGTATAGGATAGGATAGAGGACAGGATACTATAGAGGATAGGATAGGATTGAGGATAGGATAGGATAGAGGATAGGATGGGATAGAGAAGAGGATAGGATAGAGGATACGATCTAATGGAGGATAGAATAGGATAGAGGAAAGTATAGGGTAGTGGAAAGGATAGGATAGAGGATAGGATAGGGGATTGGATAGGGGATTGGATAGGATAGAGGATAGGAGGCGAAAGAGGATAGGATTGCATAGAGAATAGGATAGAGGGTAGGATAGAGGATAGGATAGGATAGCGGATAGGATAGGATATAGGATGGGATAGGATAGAGGATAGGATACGATAGAGGATAGGGTAGGATTCAGGATAGGATAGGATAGAGGATTGGATAGGATAGAGGATAGGATAGGGGATTGGATAGGATAGAGGATAGGATAGGATTGAGGATAGGATAGGCTAGAGGCTCGGATATTATAGAGGATAGGATATAATACAGGATATGATAGGATAGATGATATTATAGGATAGAGGATAGGATAGGATAGAGGATAGGATAGGATAGAGGATAGGATAGGATAGAGGTTAGGATAGGATAGAGGATAGGATAGGATAGAGGATAGGTCGGGATAGAGGATGGGATAGAAGATTGGATAGGATAGAGGATATAATACGATAGAGGATAGGACACGATAGAGGATAGGATAGGATAGAGGATAGGGTAGGATAGAGGATACGATAGGATAGACGATAGGATAGAGGATAAGATAGAGGATTGGATAGGATAGGATAAGATAGAGGATATGATAGAGGATTGGATAGGATAGGATAAGATAGAGGATAAGATAGGGGATTGGATAGGATAGCGGATAGGATAGGATGGAGGATACGATATTATAGAGGATAGGATAGGATAGAGGATAGGATCGGATAGAGGATAAGATAGGATAGAGGATAGGATAGGACAGAGGATTGGATAGGAAACAGGATAGCATTGAAGATAGGATAGGATAGAGGATAGGATAGAGGATAGGATAGAGTATTGGATAAAGAATAGGTTAGAGGATTGGATAGGATAGAGGATAGGATTGGGGATTGGAGAGGATAGAGGATAGGATAGGATAGAGGATGGGATAGGACAGAGGGTAGGATAAGCTAGAGTATGGGATAGGATTGAAGATAGGATTGGATAAATGATAGGGTAGGATAGAGGATAAGGTAGGATAGAGGGTAGGATATCGGATAGGATAGAGGATTGAATAGGATGGAGGATACAATAGGACAGAGGATAGATTAGGATAGAGGATAGGATAGGACAGAGGGTAGGATAAGATACAGTATGGGATAGGATAGAGGATTGGATAGGATAGAGGATAGGATAGGATAGAGGATATTATAGGATAGAGGATAGGTTAGGATACAGAATTGGATAGGATACAGGATTGCATTTAGGATTGGATAGAATAGAGGATAGGATAGAGGATAGGATAGATCATATTATAGGATCTAGGATAGGATAGGATAGATAATAGAATTTGATAGTGGATGGGATAGGATAGAGGGTATTATAGGATAGAGGATAGGATAGGATAGAGGATAGGATGGGATAGAGGAGGGGATAGGATAGAGGATACGATATGAAACAGGATAGGATAGGATAGAGGATATTATAGGATAGAGGATAGGTTAGGATAGAGGATAGGTTAGGATAGAGGATATTATACTATAGAGGATAGGAGAGGATAGAGGACAGGATACAATAGAGGATACGATAGGATAGAGGATAGGATAGGATAGTGGATAGGATAGGATAGAGGATAGGATAGGATAGGATACAGGATAAGATAGAGCATAGGATAGAGGATAGGATAGGATAGATAGAGGATAGAATAGAGGATAGGATCGGATAGAGGATAGGATAGGATAGAGGATAGGATAGGATAGAGGATGGGATAGGATGGAGGATAGGATAGCATAGAGGATGGGATAGGATGGAGGATAGGATAGGATAGAGGATAGGATATGATAGAGGATAGGATAGGATAGAGGATAGGATAGAATAGAGGATAGGATAGGATACAGGATATGATAGGATGGAGGATAGGATAGGATTGAGGATAGGACGGGATAAAGGAGAGGATAGAGGATTGGATAGGATAGAGCATAGGATAGAGGAAAGGATAGACTATAGAATAGGATGGAGGATAGGATAGGATAGAGGATAGGATAGGATAGAGTATAGGATAGGATAGAGGATAGGATAGGATAGAGGATAGGATAGGAAAGTGGATAGGATATAATAGAGGATAGGATATAATAGAGGATAGGATAGGGGATTGGATAGGACAGAGGATATGATAGGATAGAACATAGGATAGGATAGTGGATTGGAGAGGATTGAGGATAGGATAGGATTAAGGATAGGATAGGATAGAGGATAGGATAAGATAGAGTATCGGATAGGGGATTGGATAGGATAGAGGATAGGAGACGATACAGGATAGGATAGGGGATTGGATAGGATAGAGGATAGGATAGGATAGAGGATAGAATAGAGGATAGGATCGGATAGAGGATAGGATAGGGGATTGGATAGGATAGAGTATATAATAGGATAGAGGATAGGATAGAATAGAGGATAGGATAGGATACAGGATATGATAGGATAGAGGATAGGATAGGATTGAGGATAGGACGGGATAAAGGAGAGGATAGAGGATTGGATAGGATAGAGCATAGGATAGAGGAAAGGATAGACTATAGAATAGGATAGAGGATAGGATAGGATAGAGGATAGGATAGGATTGAGGATAGGATAGGATAGGATAGAGGATCGGATAGGGGATTCGATAGGATAGAGGATAGGAGACGATAGAGGATAGGATAGTGGATTGGATAGGATAGAGGACAGGCGACGATAGAGGATAGCATACGATAGAGGTTACGATAGGATAGAGGATAGGATAGGATAGAGGATATGATAGGATAGAGTATAGGATAGGATAGAGGATAGGATAGGATAGCGAATAGGATAGGAAAGAGGATAGGATAGAATGGAGGATAGGATAGTATAGTGGATAGGATATAATAGAGGATAGGATCGGATAGAGGATAGGATAGGGGATTGGATAGGACAGAGGATATGATAGGATAGAGGATCGGATAGGGGATTGGATAGGATAGAGGATAGGAGACGATAGAGGATAGGATAGGGGATTGGATAGGATAGAGGACAGGAGACGATAGAGGATAGCATACGATACAGCATAGGATAGGATAGAGGATAGGAAAGGATAGAGGATAGGATAGGATAGAGGGTAGGATAGGAAAGAGGATAGGATAGGGTAGAGGATGGGATAGGATGGAGGATAGGATAGGACAGAGGATAGGATATAATAGAGGATAGGAAAGGTGATTGGATAGTACAGAGGATATGATAGGATAGAGGATAGGATAGGATAGAATAGTGGATTGGATAGGATAGAGTATAGAATAGGATAGAGGATAGGATAGGATAGTGGATAGGATAGGATTGAGGATAGGATAGGATAGAGGATAGGATAGGGGATTGGCTAGGTTATAGTATAGGATAGGATAGAGGATAGGATTGGACGGAGGATAGGATAGGATAGAGGGTAGGATATAATAGAGGATAGGATCGGATAGAGGATAGGATAGGGGATTGGACAGGACAGAGGATATGATAGGATAGAGGATAGGATAGGATAGTGGATTGGATAGGATAGAGGATAGGATAGGGTTGAGGATAGGATAGGATAGAGGATAGGATAGGATAGAGGATCGGATAGGGGATTGGATAGGATAGAGGATAGGAGACGATAGAGGATAGGATAGGATAGAGGATAGGATAGGATAGAGGATAGGATAGGATCGAGGACACGATAGGATAGAGGATAGGATAGGATAGAGGATAGGATAGGATAGAGGATAGGATAGGATAGAGGATGGGATAGGATAGAGGATAGGATAGGATAGCGGATAGGATAGGGAAGAGTATAGAATAGGATAGAGGATAGGATAGGATAGAGGATAGGATAAGATAGAGGATCGGATAGGATCGGATAGAATATAGAATAGGATAGAGGATAGGATAGGATAGAGGATAGGATACGACAGAGGATAGGATAGGATAGAGGATAGGATAGGATAGAGGATAGGATAGGATAGAGGATAGGATAGCATAGAGGATAGGATAGGATTGACGATAGGATAGGATAGAGGATAGGATAGAGGATAGGATAGAGGATAGGATAGGGGATAGGATAGAGGATTGGATAGGATAGAGGATAGGACAGGATAGAGGATAGGATAGGATAGAGGATAGGATAATATAGCGGATATGATAGGATATAGGATTGGATAGGATGGAGGATAGGATAGGATAGAGGATAGGATGGAGGATAGGATAGGATAGAGGATAGGATAGGATAGAGGATAGGATAGGATAGAGGATAGGATTTGACAGAGGATAGGATAGGATAGAGGATAGGATAGGATAGAGGATAGGAAAGGATAGAGGATAGGATAGGATAGAGGGTAGGACAGGATAGCGGATAGGATAGGATATAGGATTGGATAGGATAGATGATAGGATATTATAGAGGATAGGATAGGACAGAGGATAGGATAGGATAGAGGATAGGATAGGGGATTGGATACGATAGAAGATAGGAGACGATAGAGGATAGGATAGGATAGAGGATAGGATAGGATAGAGGATAGGATAGCATAGAGGATAGGATAGCATAGAGGATAGGATAGGATTGACGATAGGATAGGATAGAGGATAGGATAGAGGATAGGATAGGGGATAGGATAGAGGATTGGATAGGATAGAGGATAGGACAGGATAGAGGATAGGATAGGATAGAGGATAGGATAATATAGCGGATATGATAGGATATAGGATTGGATAGGATGGAGGATAGGATAGGATAGAGGATAGGATAGAGGATAGGATAGGATAGAGGATAGGATAGGATAGAGGATAGGATAGGATAGAGGATAGGATAGGATAGAGGATAGGATAGGATAGAGGATAGGATTTGACAGAGGATAGGATAGGATAGAGGATAGGATAGGATAGAGGATAGGAAAGGATAGAGGATAGGATAGGATAGAGGGTAGGACAGGATAGCGGATAGGATAGGATATAGGATTGGATAGGATAGAGGATAGGATATTATAGAGGATAGGATAGGACAGAGGATAGGATAGGATAGAGGATAGGATAGGAAAGAGGATAGGATAGGATAGAGGATAGGATAGGATAGAGGATAGGATAGGATAGAGGATAGGATTGGATAGAGGATAGGATAGGATAGAGGATAGGATAGGATAGAGGATAGGATAGGATAGAGGATAGGATAGAGAATGGGAAAGGATAGAGGATAGGATAGGATAGAGGATAGGATAGAGGATAGAATAGAGGATAGGATAGGGGAATGGATAGGATAGTTGATACGATAGGTTAGAGAATATGGTAGGATAGAGGATAGGATAGGGGATTGGATACGATAGAAGATAGGAGACGATAGAGGATAGGATAGGATAGAGGATAGGATAGAGAATCGAACAGGATAGAGGATAGGATAGATGATATTATAGGATAGAGGATAGGATAGGACAGAGGATAGGATAGGATGGAGGATAGGATAGGGGATTGGATAGGATAGAGGATAGGAGACGATAGAGGATAGGATAGGGGATTGGATAGGATAGAGGATAGGAGACGATAGAGGATAAGATAGGGGATTGGATAGGATAGTGGATAGGAGACGATAGAGGATATGATAGGGGATTGTATAGGATAGAGGACAGGAGACGATAGAGGATAGGATAGGATAGAGGATAGGATAGGATAGGATAGAGGATAGGATAGGATAGGATAGAGGATAGGATAGGATAGAGGATAGGATAGGATAGAGGATAGGATAGGATAGAGGATAGGATAGGATAGAGGATAGGATAGGATAGAGGATAGGATAGGATAGAGGATAGGATAGGATAGAGGATAGGATAGGATAGAGGATAGGATAGGATAGAGGATAGGATAGGATAGAGGATAGGATAGGATAGAGGATAGGATAGGATAGAGGATAGGATAGGATAGAGGATAGGATAGGATAGAGGATAGGATAGGATAGAGGATAGGATAGGATGGAGGATAGGATATTATAGAGGATAGGATAGGATAGAGGATAGGATAGGATAGAGGATAGGATAGAGAATGGGATAGGATAGAGGATAGGATAGGATAGAGGATAGGATAGAGGATAGAATAGAGGATAGGATTGGGGAATGGATAGGATAGTTGATACGATAGGATAGTGAATACGATAGGATAGTGGATAATATAGGATAGAGGATAGGATAGGGGATTGGATAGGATAGAAGATAGGAGGCTGTAGAGGATAGGATAGGATAGAGGATAGGATAGAGAATAGAACAGGATAGAGGATAGGATAGAGAATAGAACAGGATAGAGGATAGGATGGGATAGATGATATTATAGGATAGAGGATAGGATAGGACAGAGGATAGGATAGGATGGAGGATAGGATAGGGGATTGGATAGGATAGAGGATCGGAGACGATAGTGGATAGGATAGGGGATTGGATATGATAGAGGATAAGAGACGATAGAGGATAGGATAGGGGATTGGATACGATAGAGGGTAGGAGACGATAGAGGATAGGATAGGATAGAGGATAGGATAGAGAATCGAACAGGATAGAGGATAGGATAGATGATATTATAGGATAGAGGATAGGATAGGACAGAGGATAGGATAGGATGGAGGATAGGATAGGGGATTGGATAGGATAGAGGATAGGAGACGATAGAGGATAGGATAGGGGATTGGATAGGATAGAGGAGAGGAGACGATAGAGGATAAGATAGGGGATTGGATAGGATAGGGGATAGGAGACGATAGAGGATATGATAGGGGATTGTATAGGATAGAGGACAGGAGACGATAGAGGATAGGATAGGATAGAGGATAGGATAGGATAGGATAGAGGATAGGATAGGATAGAGGATAGGATAGGATAGGATAGAGGATAGGATAGGATAGAGGATAGGATAGGATAGAGGATAGGATAGGATAGAGGATAGGATAGGATAGAGGATAGGATAGGATAGAGGATAGGATAGGATAGAGGATAGGATAGGATAGAGGATAGGATAGGATAGAGGATAGGATAGGATAGAGGATAGGATAGGATAGAGGATAGGATAGGATAGAGGATAGGATAGGATAGAGGATAGGATAGGATAGAGGATAGGATAGGATAGAGGATAGGATAGGATAGAGGATAGGATAGGATAGAGGATAGGATAGGATAGAGGATAGGATAGGATAGAGGATAGGATAGGATAGAGGATAGGATAGGATAGAGGATAGGATAGGATAGAGGATAGGATAGGATAGAGGATAGGATAGGATAGAGGATAGGATAGGATGGAGGATAGGATATTATAGAGGATAGGATAGGATAGAGGATAGGATAGGATAGAGGATAGGATAGAGAATGGGATAGGATAGAGGATAGGATAGGATAGAGGATAGGATAGAGGATAGAATAGAGGATAGGATTGGGGAATGGATAGGATAGTTGATACGATAGGATAGTGAATACGATAGGATAGTGGATAATATAGGATAGAGGATAGGATAGGGGATTGGATAGGATAGAAGATAGGAGGCTGTAGAGGATAGGATAGGATAGAGGATAGGATAGAGAATAGAACAGGATAGAGGATAGGATAGAGAATAGAACAGGATAGAGGATAGGATGGGATAGATGATATTATAGGATAGAGGATAGGATAGGACAGAGGATAGGATAGGATGGAGGATAGGATAGGGGATTGGATAGGATAGAGGATCGGAGACGATAGAGGATAGGATAGGGGATTGGATATGATAGAGGATAAGAGACGATAGAGGATAGGATAGGGGATTGGATACGATAGAGGGTAGGAGACGATAGAGGATAGGATAGGATAGAGGATACGATAGGATAGAGAATGGGATAGGATAGAGGATAGGATAGGATAGAGGATAGGATAGAGGATAGAATAGAGGATAGGATTGGGGAATGGATAGGATAGTTGATACGATAGGATAGTGAATACGATAGGATAGTGGATAATATAGGATAGAGGATAGGATAGGGGATTGGATAGGATAGAAGATAGGAGGCTGTAGAGGATAGGATAGGATAGAGGATAGGATAGAGAATAGAACAGGATAGAGGATAGGATAGAGAATAGAACAGGATAGAGGATAGGATGGGATAGATGATATTATAGGATAGAGGATAGGATAGGACAGAGGATAGGATAGGATGGAGGATAGGATAGGGGATTGGATAGGATAGAGGATCGGAGACGATAGAGGATAGGATAGGGGATTGGATATGATAGAGGATAAGAGACGATAGAGGATAGGATAGGGGATTGGATACGATAGAGGGTAGGAGACGATAGAGGATAGGATAGGATAGAGGATACGATAGGATAGAGGATAGGATAGGATCGAGGATACGATAGGATAGAGGATAGGATAGGATAGAGGATAGGATAGGATAGAGGATAGGATAGGATAGAGGATAGGATAGGATAGAGGATAGGATAGGATAGAGGATAGGATAGGATAGAGGATAGGATAGAGAATGGGAAAGGATAGAGGATAGGATAGGATAGAGGATAGGATAGAGGATAGAATAGAGGATAGGATAGGGGAATGGATAGGATAGTTGATACGATAGGTTAGAGAATAGGGTAGGATAGAGGATAGGATAGGGGATTGGATACGATAGAAGATAGGAGACGATAGAGGATAGGATAGGATAGAGGATAGGATAGAGAATCGAACAGGATAGAGGATAGGATAGATGATATTATAGGATAGAGGATAGGATAGGACAGAGGATAGGATAGGATGGAGGATAGGATAGGGGATTGGATAGGATAGAGGATAGGAGACGATAGAGGATAGGATAGGGGATTGGATAGGATAGAGGATAGGAGACGATAGAGGATAAGATAGGGGATTGGATAGGATAGGGGATAGGAGACGATAGAGGATATGATAGGGGATTGTATAGGATAGAGGACAGGAGACGATAGAGGATAGGATAGGATAGAGGATAGGATAGGATAGGATAGAGGATAGGATAGGATAGAGGATAGGATAGGATAGAGGATAGGATAGGATAGAGGATAGGATAGGATAGAGGATAGGATAGGATAGAGGATAGGATAGGATAGAGGATAGGATAGGATAGAGGATAGGATAGGATAGAGGATAGGATAGGATAGAGGATAGGATAGGATAGAGGATAGGATAGGATAGAGGATAGGATAGGATAGAGGATAGGATAGGATAGAGGATAGGATAGGATAGAGGATAGGATAGGATAGAGGATAGGATAGGATAGAGGATAGGATAGGATAGAGGATAGGATAGGATAGAGGATAGGATAGGATAGAGGATAGGATAGGATAGAGGATAGGATAGGATAGAGGATAGGATAGGATAGAGGATAGGATAGGATGGAGGATAGGATATTATAGAGGATAGGATAGGATAGAGGATAGGATAGGATAGAGGATAGGATAGAGAATGGGATAGGATAGAGGACAGGATAGGATAGAGGATAGGATAGAGGATAGAATAGAGGATAGGATTGGGGAATGGATAGGATAGTTGATACGATAGGATAGTGAATACGATAGGATAGTGGATAATATAGGATAGAGGATAGGATAGGGGATTGGATAGGATAGAAGATAGGAGGCTGTAGAGGATAGGATAGGATAGAGGATAGGATAAGATAGAGGATCGGATAGGATCGGATAGAATATAGAATAGGATAGAGGATAGGATAGGATAGAGGATAGGATACGATAGAGGATAGGATAGGATAGAGGATAGGATAGGATAGAGGATAGGATAGGATAGAGGATAGGATAGCATAGAGGATAGGATAGGATTGACGATAGGATAGGATAGAGGATAGGATAGAGGATAGGATAGAGGATAGGATAGGGGATAGGATAGAGGATTGGATAGGATAGAGGATAGGACAGGATAGAGGATAGGATAGGATAGAGGATAGGATAGGATAGCGGATATGATAGGATAGAGGATAGGAGACGATAGAGGATAAGATAGGGGATTGGATAGGATAGTGGATAGGAGACGATAGAGGATATGATAGGGGATTGTATAGGATAGAGGACAGGAGACGATAGAGGATAGGATAGGATAGAGGATAGGATAGGATAGGATAGAGGATAGGATAGGATAGAGGATAGGATAGGATAGAGGATAGGATAGGATAGAGGATAGGATAGGATAGAGGATAGGATAGGATAGAGGATAGGATAGGATAGAGGATAGGATAGGATAGAGGATAGGATAGGATAGAGGATAGGATAGGATAGAGGATAGGATAGGATAGAGGATAGGATAGGATAGAGGATAGGATAGGATAGAGGATAGGATAGAGAATGGGATAGGATAGAGGATAGGATAGGATAGAGGATAGGATAGAGGATAGAATAGAGGATAGGATTGGGGAATGGATAGGATAGTTGATACGATAGGATAGTGAATACGATAGGATAGTGGATAATATAGGATAGAGGATAGGATAGGGGATTGGATAGGATAGAAGATAGGAGGCTGTAGAGGATAGGATAGGATAGAGGATAGGATAGAGAATAGAACAGGATAGAGGATAGGATAGAGAATAGAACAGGATAGAGGATAGGATGGGATAGATGATATTATAGGATAGAGGATAGGATAGGACAGAGGATAGGATAGGATGGAGGATAGGATAGGGGATTGGATAGGATAGAGGATCGGAGACGATAGAGGATAGGATAGGGGATTGGATATGATAGAGGATAAGAGACGATAGAGGATAGGATAGGGGATTGGATACGATAGAGGGTAGGAGACGATAGAGGATAGGATAGGATAGAGGATACGATAGGATAGAGAATGGGATAGGATAGAGGATAGGATAGGATAGAGGATAGGATAGAGGATAGAATAGAGGATAGGATTGGGGAATGGATAGGATAGTTGATACGATAGGATAGTGAATACGATAGGATAGTGGATAATATAGGATAGAGGATAGGATAGGGGATTGGATAGGATAGAAGATAGGAGGCTGTAGAGGATAGGATAGGATAGAGGATAGGATAGAGAATAGAACAGGATAGAGGATAGGATAGAGAATAGAACAGGATAGAGGATAGGATGGGATAGATGATATTATAGGATAGAGGATAGGATAGGACAGAGGATAGGATAGGATGGAGGATAGGATAGGGGATTGGATAGGATAGAGGATCGGAGACGATAGAGGATAGGATAGGGGATTGGATATGATAGAGGATAAGAGACGATAGAGGATAGGATAGGGGATTGGATACGATAGAGGGTAGGAGACGATAGAGGATAGGATAGGATAGAGGATACGATAGGATAGAGGATAGGATAGGATCGAGGATACGATAGGATAGAGGATAGGATAGGATAGAGGATAGGATAGGATAGAGGATAGGATAGGATAGAGGATAGGATAGGATAGAGGATAGGATAGGATAGAGGATAGGATAGGATAGAGGATAGGATAGAGAATGGGAAAGGATAGAGGATAGGATAGGATAGAGGATAGGATAGAGGATAGAATAGAGGATAGGATAGGGGAATGGATAGGATAGTTGATACGATAGGTTAGAGAATAGGGTAGGATAGAGGATAGGATAGGGGATTGGATACGATAGAAGATAGGAGACGATAGAGGATAGGATAGGATAGAGGATAGGATAGAGAATCGAACAGGATAGAGGATAGGATAGATGATATTATAGGATAGAGGATAGGATAGGACAGAGGATAGGATAGGATGGAGGATAGGATAGGGGATTGGATAGGATAGAGGATAGGAGACGATAGAGGATAGGATAGGGGATTGGATAGGATAGAGGATAGGAGACGATAGAGGATAAGATAGGGGATTGGATAGGATAGGGGATAGGAGACGATAGAGGATATGATAGGGGATTGTATAGGATAGAGGACAGGAGACGATAGAGGATAGGATAGGATAGAGGATAGGATAGGATAGGATAGAGGATAGGATAGGATAGAGGATAGGATAGGATAGAGGATAGGATAGGATAGAGGATAGGATAGGATAGAGGATAGGATAGGATAGAGGATAGGATAGGATAGAGGATAGGATAGGATAGAGGATAGGATAGGATAGAGGATAGGATAGGATAGAGGATAGGATAGGATAGAGGATAGGATAGGATAGAGGATAGGATAGGATAGAGGATAGGATAGGATAGAGGATAGGATAGGATAGAGGATAGGATAGGATAGAGGATAGGATAGGATAGAGGATAGGATAGGATAGAGGATAGGATAGGATAGAGGATAGGATAGGATAGAGGATAGGATAGGATAGAGGATAGGATAGGATAGAGGATAGGATAGGATGGAGGATAGGATATTATAGAGGATAGGATAGGATAGAGGATAGGATAGGATAGAGGATAGGATAGAGAATGGGATAGGATAGAGGACAGGATAGGATAGAGGATAGGATAGAGGATAGAATAGAGGATAGGATTGGGGAATGGATAGGATAGTTGATACGATAGGATAGTGAATACGATAGGATAGTGGATAATATAGGATAGAGGATAGGATAGGGGATTGGATAGGATAGAAGATAGGAGGCTGTAGAGGATAGGATAGGATAGAGGATAGGATAAGATAGAGGATCGGATAGGATCGGATAGAATATAGAATAGGATAGAGGATAGGATAGGATAGAGGATAGGATACGATAGAGGATAGGATAGGATAGAGGATAGGATAGGATAGAGGATAGGATAGGATAGAGGATAGGATAGCATAGAGGATAGGATAGGATTGACGATAGGATAGGATAGAGGATAGGATAGAGGATAGGATAGAGGATAGGATAGGGGATAGGATAGAGGATTGGATAGGATAGAGGATAGGACAGGATAGAGGATAGGATAGGATAGAGGATAGGATAGGATAGCGGATATGATAGGATAGAGGATAGGAGACGATAGAGGATAAGATAGGGGATTGGATAGGATAGTGGATAGGAGACGATAGAGGATATGATAGGGGATTGTATAGGATAGAGGACAGGAGACGATAGAGGATAGGATAGGATAGAGGATAGGATAGGATAGGATAGAGGATAGGATAGGATAGAGGATAGGATAGGATAGAGGATAGGATAGGATAGAGGATAGGATAGGATAGAGGATAGGATAGGATAGAGGATAGGATAGGATAGAGGATAGGATAGGATAGAGGATAGGATAGGATAGAGGATAGGATAGGATAGAGGATAGGATAGGATAGAGGATAGGATAGGATAGAGGATAGGATAGGATAGAGGATAGGATAGGATAGAGGATAGGATAGGATAGAGGATAGGATAGGATAGAGGATAGGATAGGATGGAGGATAGGATATTATAGAGGATAGGATAGGATAGAGGATAGGATAGGATAGAGGATAGGATAGAGAATGGGATAGGATAGAGGATAGGATAGGATAGAGGATAGGATAGAGGATAGAATAGAGGATAGGATTGGGGAATGGATACAATAGTTGATACGATAGGATAGTGAATACGATAGGATAGTGGATAATATAGGATAGAGGATAGGATAGGGGATTGGATAGGATAGAAGATAGGAGGCTGTAGAGGATAGGATAGGATAGAGGATAGGATAGAGAATAGAACAGGATAGAGGATAGGATAGAGAATAGAACAGGATAGAGGATAGGATGGGATAGATGATATTATAGGATAGAGGATAGGATAGGACAGAGGATAGGATAGGATGGAGGATAGGATAGGGGATTGGATAGGATAGAGGATCGGAGACGATAGTGGATAGGATAGGGGATTGGATATGATAGAGGATAAGAGACGATAGAGGATAGGATAGGGGATTGGATACGATAGAGGGTAGGAGACGATAGAGGATAGGATAGGATAGAGGATAGGATAGAGAATCGAACAGGATAGAGGATAGGATAGATGATATTATAGGATAGAGGATAGGATAGGACAGAGGATAGGATAGGATGGAGGATAGGATAGGGGATTGGATAGGATAGAGGATAGGAGACGATAGAGGATAGGATAGGGGATTGGATAGGATAGAGGAGAGGAGACGATAGAGGATAAGATAGGGGATTGGATAGGATAGGGGATAGGAGACGATAGAGGATATGATAGGGGATTGTATAGGATAGAGGACAGGAGACGATAGAGGATAGGATAGGATAGAGGATAGGATAGGATAGGATAGAGGATAGGATAGGATAGAGGATAGGATAGGATAGGATAGAGGATAGGATAGGATAGAGGATAGGATAGGATAGAGGATAGGATAGGATAGAGGATAGGATAGGATAGAGGATAGGATAGGATAGAGGATAGGATAGGATAGAGGATAGGATAGGATAGAGGATAGGATAGGATAGAGGATAGGATAGGATAGAGGATAGGATAGGATAGAGGATAGGATAGGATAGAGGATAGGATAGGATAGAGGATAGGATAGGATAGAGGATAGGATAGGATAGAGGATAGGATAGGATAGAGGATAGGATAGGATAGAGGATAGGATAGGATAGAGGATAGGATAGGATAGAGGATAGGATAGGATAGAGGATAGGATAGGATAGAGGATAGGATAGGATAGAGGATAGGATAGGATGGAGGATAGGATATTATAGAGGATAGGATAGGATAGAGGATAGGATAGGATAGAGGATAGGATAGAGAATGGGATAGGATAGAGGATAGGATAGGATAGAGGATAGGATAGAGGATAGAATAGAGGATAGGATTGGGGAATGGATAGGATAGTTGATACGATAGGATAGTGAATACGATAGGATAGTGGATAATATAGGATAGAGGATAGGATAGGGGATTGGATAGGATAGAAGATAGGAGGAAGTAGAGGATAGGATAGGATAGAGGATAGGATAGAGAATAGAACAGGATAGAGGATAGGATGGAGAATAGAACAGGATAGAGGATAGGATGGGATAGATGATATTGTAGGATAGAGGATAGGATAGGACAGAGGATAGGATAGGATGGAGGATAGGATAGGGAATTGGATAGGATAGAGGTGTAACCGTTTTATTCTTCTTCTTTGTGTTCCTGCCGTGTCTTTCCACGCGCACGCTGTCGCCTCCACACAAAGAAGGCACGTGAGAGTAATCGTATCAATGTTGAGCTTCCGATAGATAGATAGGGACGGTTACAACCCTAGTAAGATAAGGTTCGTGCCTCCAGGCACTGGAAGACGGAGAGGTTCAAACTAACTTTGAATCATTCGGAGACGATGTTGGAGGTAGAAGTAAGATATATTCTGTTATTCTTTATATGTACAGTAATCGCAATCTTTATATGTACAGTAATCGCAATACGACGGTTGCGGGATCAATGCTGTTCGCAATTCGCGCCTAGTCGATCGCGACTTCGTAGAATCGTGCCTTCGCATAGGCCGTTGCCCGAGCCCTATCCTGGCTCCACGTCTGGGTCCCTTTCTTATACTTTAATCGTATTACCGTATCGCGAATTTCCCGGACGAACGTGAGTCGTCGTAGCATACGAGCACTCGCTGCTCACGCAGGAAAAGTGCCCGAATGACGACACGTACAAGGCGTCGGTCAGACACCCGACCCTGAGGATCGCCTCCGTCGTCACTAGTCAGTGGGTTCGGAGACTATCCGGTATCGGTGGAAAGACGTTAACCGTACTTACTCTGATTACCGTATCGCGAATTTCCGCACGGAGATATCCCGAAACGAGCATGAGAATTAACTTCCCTTTGTGGAGAATACGACTCGAGACCGATGCAGTTTCCCTCGTCTCGTTGAAGTTATTATTTGATTAATCGCTACGGCCGATGATTGCCGCTCGTAGGACTTTATGGACCCGTGTCGTGCGGTTTATACGACACTTCCTCAGTTTGAGGATATCACGAGACGAAGGAACGCAGTCGGTTTGACTGTATCGCCCCTGAGTCGGTTTGACTCGCTCGCTGCGTACCGAACAGCCCGAAATTCCCGAACCCGAACAAGCTCGCGCCCAGACGTAGAGTGGCCTAATTCTGTCGCGCATCGACCTCATTCGATCCGTATCGCGTGGGGATCGATGCGCGCGCACGCTAATTAGTGGGGGATCCTGCGATCCTTCCTTAAGAGAAGGATGACAGGACGACCAGGGACGTCGTGGTGGGGGTCCGCGTTGCTCATGCGACACGTCGCCCGATCGATACATATCGACATGTAATCGATACGGTTACAGAGGATCGAAGACGATAGAGGATAGGATAGGGGATTGGATAGGATAGAGGATAAGAGACGATAGAGGATAGGATAGAGGATAGGATAGGATAGAGGATAGGATAGGATAGAGGATAGGATAGGATAGAGGATAGGATAGGATAGAGGATGGGATAGGATAGAGGATAGGATAGGATAGCGGATAGGATAGGGTAGAGTATAGAATAGGATAGGGGATAGGATAGGATAGAGGATAGGACAAGATAGAGGATCGGATAGGATCGGATAGAATATAGAATAGGATAGAGGATAGGATAGGATAGAGGATAGGATAGGATAGAGGATAGGATACGATAGATGATAGGATAGGATAGAGGATAGGATAGGATAGAGGATAGGATAGGATAGAGGATAGGATATGATAGAGGATAGGATAGCATAGAGGATAGGATAGGATTGACGATAGGATAGGATTGACGATAGGATAGGATAGAGGATAGGACAGAGGATAGGATAGGATAGAGGATAGGATAGGATAGAGGATAGAATAGGATAGAGGATAGGATAGGATAGAGGATAGGATAGGATAGAGGATAGAATAGGATAGAGGATAGGATAGGATAGAGGATTGGATTTTATAGAGGATGGGATATAGGATTGGATAGGATAGAGAATAGGATACGATAGTGGATAGGATAGAGGATGGGATATAATAGAGGATAGGATAGGATAGAGGATAGGACAGAGGATAGGATAGAGGATTGGATAGGATAGGGGGTATTATAGGATATAGGATAGGACAGGATTGCGGATAGGATAGGATATAGGATTGGATAGGATAGAGGATAGGATAGGATAGAGGATACGAAATTATAGAGGATAGGATATGATCGGATAGAGCATAGGATAGGGGATTGGCTAGGATAGAGGATAGGATAGGATAGCGGATAGGATAGGGTAGAGTATAGAATAGGATAGAGGATAGGATAGGATAGAGGATAGGATAGGAATGAGGATAGGATAGGATAGAGGATAGGATAGGATAGGATAGAGGATAGGATAGGATAGAGGATAGGATAGGATAGAGGATAGGATAGGATAGAGGATAGGATAGGATAGAGGATAGGATAGGATAGAGGATAGGATAGGATAGAGGATAGGATAGGATAGAGGATAGGATAGGATAGAGGATAGGATAGGATAGAGGATAGGATAGGATAGAGGATAGGATATTATAGAGGATAGGATAGGATAGAGGATAGGATAGGATAGGATAGGATAGAGGATAGGATAGGATGGAGGATAGGATAGAGAATGGGATAGGATAGAGGATAGGATAGGATAGAGGATAGGATAGAGGATAGAGTAGAGGAGAGGATAGGGGAATGGATAGGATAGTTGATACGATAGGATAGTGAATACGATAGGATAGTGGGTAATATAGGATAGAGGATAGGATAGGGGATTGGATAGGATAGAAGATAGGAGGCGGTAGAGGATAGGATAGGATAGAGGATAGGATAGAGAATAGAACAGGATAGAGGATAGGATAGAGAATAGAACAGGATAGAGGATAGGATGGGATAGATGATATTATAGGATAGAGGATAGGATAGGACAGAGGATAGGATAGGATGGAGCATAGGATAGGGGATTGGATAGGATAGAGGATCGAAGACGATAGAGGATAGGATAGGGGATTGGATAGGATAGAGGATAAGAGACGATAGAGGATAGGATAGAGGATAGGATAGGATAGAGGATAGGATAGGATATAGGATAGGATAGGATAGAGGATAGGATAGGATAGAGGATGGGATAGGATAGAGGATAGGATAGGATAGAGGATAGGATATTATAGAGGATAGGATAGGATAGAGGATAGGATAGGATAGAGGATAGGGTAGGATAGAGGATAGCATAGGATAGGATAGAGGATAGGATAGGATAGAGGATAGGATAGGATAGAGGATAGGATAGGATAGCGGATAGGATAGGGTAGAGTATAGAATAGGATAGAGGATAGGATAGGATAGAGGATAGGATAGGAATGAGGATAGGATAGGATAGAGGATAGGATAAGATAGAGGACCGGATAGGATCGGATAGAATATAGAATAGGATAGAGGGTAGGATAGGATTGAGGATAGGATAGGATATAGGATTGGATAGGATAGAGGATAGGATAGGATAGAGGATACGAAATTATAGAGGATAGGATATGATCGGATAGAGCATAGGATAGGGGATTGGCTAGGATAGAGGATAGGATAGGATAGCGGATAGGATAGGGTAGAGTATAGAATAGGATAGAGGATAGGATAGGATAGAGGATAGGATAGGAATGAGGATAGGATAGGATAGAGGATAGGATAGGATAGGATAGAGGATAGGATAGGATAGAGGATAGGATAGGATAGAGGATAGGATAGGATAGAGGATAGGATAGGATAGAGGATAGGATAGGATAGAGGATAGGATAGGATAGAGGATAGGATAGGATAGAGGATAGGATAGGATAGAGGATAGGATAGGATAGAGGATAGGATAGGATAGAGGATAGGATAGGATAGAGGATAGGATATTATAGAGGATAGGATAGGATAGAGGATAGGATAGGATAGGATAGGATAGAGGATAGGATAGGATGGAGGATAGGATAGAGAATGGGATAGGATAGAGGATAGGATAGGATAGAGGATAGGATAGAGGATAGAGTAGAGGAGAGGATAGGGGAATGGATAGGATAGTTGATACGATAGGATAGTGAATACGATAGGATAGTGGGTAATATAGGATAGAGGATAGGATAGGGGATTGGATAGGATAGAAGATAGGAGGCGGTAGAGGATAGGATAGGATAGAGGATAGGATAGAGAATAGAACAGGATAGAGGATAGGATAGAGAATAGAACAGGATAGAGGATAGGATGGGATAGATGATATTATAGGATAGAGGATAGGATAGGACAGAGGATAGGATAGGATGGAGGATAGGATAGGGGATTGGATAGGATAGAGGATCGAAGACGATAGAGGATAGGATAGGGGATTGGATAGGATAGAGGATAAGAGACGATAGAGGATAGGATAGAGGATAGGATAGGATAGAGGATAGGATAGGATATAGGATAGGATAGGATAGAGGATAGGATAGGATAGAGGATGGGATAGGATAGAGGATAGGATAGGATAGAGGATAGGATATTATAGAGGATAGGATAGCATAGAGGATAGGATAGGATAGAGGATAGGGTAGGATAGAGGATAGCATAGGATAGGATAGAGGATAGGATAGGATAGAGGATAGGATAGGATAGAGGATAGGATAGGATAGCGGATAGGATAGGGTAGAGTATAGAATAGGATAGAGGATAGGATAGGATAGAGGATAGGATAGGAATGAGGATAGGATAGGATAGAGGATAGGATAAGATAGAGGACCGGATAGGATCGGATAGAATATAGAATAGGATAGAGGGTAGGATAGGATTGAGGATAGGATAGGATAGAGGATAGGATAGGAAAGAGGATAGGATAGGATAGCGGATAGGATAGGGTAGAGTATAGAATAGGATAGAGGATAGGATAGGATAGAGGATCGGATAGGAATGAGGATAGGATAGGATAGAGGATAGGATAAGATAGAGGACCGGATAGGATCGGATAGAATATAGAATAGGATAGAGGATAGGATAGGATTGAGGATAGGATAGGATAGAGGATAGGATAGGATAGAGGATAGGATAGGATTGAGGATAGGATAGGATAGTGGATAGGATAGAGGATAGGATAGAGGATAGGATAGAGGATAGGATAGAGGATAGGATAGAGGATAGGATAGCGGATAGGATAGAGGATTGGATAGGATAGAGGATAGGATAGGATAGAGGATAGGATAGGATAGAGGATAGGATAGAATAGCGGATAGGATAGGATATAGTATTGGATAGGATGGAGGATAGGATAGGATAGAGGATAGGATAGGACAGAGGATAGGATAGGATAGAGGATAGGATAGGATAGAGGATAGGATAGGATAGAGGATTGGATTAGATAGAGGATAGGAAATAGGATTGGATAGGATGGAGGAAAGGATACGATAGTGGACAGGATAGAGGATAGGATAGGATAGGGGATAGGATAGAGGATTGTATAGAATAGGTGATATTATAGGATAGAGGGTAGGACAGGATAGCGGATAGGATAGGATATAGGATTCTATAGGATAGAGGATAGGATAGGATATAGGATTCTATAGGATAGAGGATAGGATAGGATGGAGGATAGGATAGGATACCGGATAGGATAGGGTAGAGTATAGAACAGGATAGAGGATAGGATAGGATAGAGGATAGGATAGGAATGAGGATAGGATAGGATAGAGGATAGGATAAGATAGAGGAACGGATAGGATCGGATAGAATATAGAATAGGATAGAGGATAGGATAGGATAGAGGATAGGATAGGATAGAGGATAGGATAGAGGATAGGATACAGGATAGGATAGGATAGAGGATAGGATAGGATAGCGGATGGGATAGGATATAGGATTGGATAGGACAGAGGATAGGATAGGATAGAGGATAGGATAGGAATGAGGATAGGATAGCATAGAGGATAGGATAAGATAGAGGATAGGATAGGATATAGGATAGGATAGGATAGAGGATAGGATAGGATAGCGGATAGGATAGGGTAGAGTATAGAATAGGATAGAGGATAGGATAGGATAGAGGATAGGATAGGAATGAGGATAGGATACGATAGAGGATAGGATAAGATAGAGGATCGGATAGGATCGGATAGAATATAGAATAGGATAGAGGATAGGATAGGATTGAGGATAGGATAGGATAGAGGATAGGATAGGATAGAGGATAGGATAGGATTGAGGATAGGATAGGATAGTGGATAGGATAGAGGATAGAATAGAGGATAGGATAGAGGATAGGATAGGGGATAGGATAGAGGATTGGATAGGATAGAGGATAGGATAGGATAGAGGATAGGATAGGATAGAGGATAGGATAGAATAGCGGATAGGATAGGATATAGTATTGGAAAGGATGGAGGATAGGATAGGATAGAGGATAGGATAGGACAGAGGATAGGATAGGATAGAGGATTGGAGTGTATAGAGGATAGGATATAGGATTGGATAGGATAGAAAATATTATACGATAGTGGATAGGACAGAGGATAGGATAGGATAGAGGATAGGATAGAGGATTGGATAGAATAGGTGATATTATAGGATAGAGGGTAGGACAGGATAGCGGATAGGATAGGATATAGGATTGGATAGGATAGAGGATAGGATAGGATGGAGGATAGGATAGGATAGCGGATAGGATAGGATAGAGGATAGGATAGGATAGAGGATAGGATAGGATAGAGGATAGGATAGGATAGAGGATAGGATAGGATAGAGGATAGGATAGGATAGAGGATAGGATAGGATAGAGGATAGGATAGGATAGGATAGAGGATAGGATAGGATAGATGATAGGATAGGATAGAGGATAGGGTAGGATAGAGGATTGGAGTGTATAGAGGATAGGATATAGGATTGGATAGGATAGAAAATATTATACGATAGTGGATAGGACAGAGGATAGGATAGGATAGAGGATAGGATAGAGGATTGGATAGAATAGGTGATATTATAGGATAGAGGGTAGGACAGGATAGCGGATAGGATAGGATATAGGATTGGATAGGACAGAGGATAGGATAGGATAGAGGATAGGGTAGGAATGAGGATAGGGTAGGATAGAGGATAGGATAAGATAGAGGATAGGATAGGGGATTGGATAGGATAGAGGATAGGAGACGATAGAGGATATGATAGGGGATTGTATAGGATAGAGGACTGGAGACGATAGAGGATAGGATAGGATAGAGGATAGGATAGGATAGTATAGAGGATAGGATAGGATAGGATAGAGGATAGGATAGGATAGAGGATAGGATATTATAGAGGATAGGATAGGACAGTGGATAGGATAGGATAGAGGATAGGATAGGATAGAGGATAGGATAGGATAGAGGATAGGATAGGATTGAGGATAGGATAGGATAGAGGAAAGGATAGGATAGAGGATCGGATAGGATAGCGGATGGGATAGGATATAGGACTGGATAGGACAGAGGATAGGATAGGATAGAGGATAGGGTAGGAATGAGCATAGGACAGGATAGAGGAGAGGATAGGATAGAGGATAGGATAGGACAGAGGATAGGATAGGATAGAGGATAGCATAGGATAGAGGATAGGATAGGATAGAGGATAGGATTGGATAGAGGATAGGATAGGATAGAGGATAGAGGATAGGATAGGATAGAGGATAGGATAGAGGATAGGATAGGATAGAGGATAGGATAGGATAGAGGATAGGATATTATAGAGGATAGGATAGGATAGAGGATAGGATAGAGGATTGGATAGAATAGGTGATATTATAGGATAGAGGGTAGGACAGGATAGCGGATAGGATAGGATATAGGATTGGATAGGACAGAGGGTAGGATAGGATTGAGGATAGGATAGGATAGAGGATAGGATAGGATAGAGGATAGGATAGGATAGAGGATAGGATAGGATAGGATAGAGGATAGGATAGGATAGAGGATAGGATAGGATAGAGGATAGGATGGGAGAGCGGATAGGATAGGGTAGAGTATAGAATAGGATAGAGGATAGGATAGGATAGAGGATAGGATAGGAATGAGGATAGGATAGGATAGAGGATAGGATAAGATAGAGGACCGGATAGGATCGGATAGAATATAGAATAGGATAGAGGATAGGATAGGATTGAGGATAGGATAGGATAGAGGATAGGATAGGATAGAGGATAGGATAGGATAGGATAGAGGATAGGATAGGATAGAGGATACGATAGAGAATGGGAAAGGATAGAGGATAGGATAGGATAGAGGATAGGAGACGATAGAGGATATGATAGGGGATTGTATAGGATAGAGGACTGGAGACGATAGAGGATAGGATAGGATAGAGGATAGGATAGGATAGAGGATAGGATAGGATAGAGGATAGGATAGGATAGAGGATAGGATATTATAGAGGATAGGATAGGACAGAGGATAGGATAGGATAGAGGATAGGATAGGATAGAGGATAGGATAGGATAGAGGATAGGATAGGATTGTGGATAGAGGATAGGAAAGGATAGAGGATAGGATAGGATAGAGGATAGGATATTATAGAGGATAGGATAGGATAGAGGATAGGATAGGATAGAGGATAGGATAGGATAGAGGATAGGATAGGATAGAGGATAGGATATTATAGAGGATAGGATAGGATAGAGGATAGGATAGGATAGAGGATAGGGTAGGATAGAGGATTGGAGTGTATAGAGGATAGGATATAGGATTGGATAGGATAGAAAATATTATACGATAGTGGATAGGACAGAGGATAGGATAGGATAGAGGATAGGATAGAGGATTGGATAGAATAGGTGATATTATAGGATAGAGGGTAGGACAGGATAGCGGATAGGATAGGATATAGAATTGGATAGGATAGAGGATAGGATAGGATGAAGGATAGGATAGGATAGCGGATAGGATAGGGTAGAGTATAGAATAGGATAGAGGATAGGATAGGATAGAGGATAGGATAGGAATGAGGATAGGATAGGAATGAGGATAGGATAGGATAGAGGATAGGATAGGATAGAGGATAGGATAGGATAGAGGATAGGATAGGATAGAGGATAGCATAGGATAGAGGATAGGATAGGATAGAGGATAGGATTGGATAGAGGATAGGATAGGATAGAGGATAGGAGACGATAGAGGATATGATAGGGGATTGTATAGGATAGAGGACTGGAGACGATAGAGGATAGGATAGGATAGAGGATAGGATAGGATAGGATAGAGGATAGGATAGGATAGAGGATAGGATAGGATAGAGGATAGGATAGGATAGAGGATAGGATAGGATAGAGGATAGGATATTATAGAGGATAGGATAGGACAGAGGATAGGATAGGATAGAGGATAGGATAGGATAGAGGATAGGATAGGATAGAGGATAGGATAGGATAGAGGATAGGATAGGATAGAGGATAGGATAGGATAGAGGATAGGATAGGATAGCGGATAGGATAGGGTAGAGTATAGAATAGGATAGAGGATAGGATAGGATAGAGGATAGGATAGGAATGAGGATAGGATAGGATAGAGGATAGGATAAGATAGTGGACCGGATAGGATCGGATAGAATATAGAATAGGATAGAGGATAGGATAGGATTGAGGATAGGATAGGATAGAGGATAGGATAGGATAGAGGATAGGATAGGATTGAGGATAGGATAGGATAGTGGATAGGATAGAGGATAGGATAGAGGATAGGATAGGGGATAGGATAGAGGATTGGATAGGATAGAGGATAGGATAGGATAGAGGATAGGATAGAATAGAGGATAGGATAGAATAGCGGATAGGATAGGATATAGTATTGGATAGGATGGAGGATAGGATAGGATAGAGGATAGGATAGGACAGAGGATAGGATAGGATAGAGGATAGGATAGGATAGAGGATAGGATAGGATAGCGGATGGGATAGGACATAGGATTGGATAGGACAGAGGATAGGATAGGATAGAGGATAGGATAGGAATGAGGATAGGATAGGATAGAGGATAGGATAAGATAGAGGATAGGATAGGGGATTGGATAGGAGAGAGGATAGGAGACGATAGAGGATGTGATAGGGGATTGTATAGGAGAGAGGATAGGAGACGATAGATGATAGGACAGGATAGAGGATAGGATAGGATAGGATAGAGGATAGGATAGCGGATGGGATAGGATATAGGATTGGATAGGACAGTGGGTAGGATAGGATAGAGGATAGGATAGGAATGAGGATAGGGTAGGATAGAGGATAGGATAAGATAGAGGATAGGATAGGGGATTGGATAGGATAGAGGATAGGAGACGATAGAGGATATGATAGGGGATTGTATAGGATAGAGGACTGGAGACGATAGAGGATAGGATAGGATAGAGGATAGGATAGGATAGTATAGAGGATAGGATAGGATAGGATAGAGGATAGGATAGGATAGAGGATAGGATATTATAGAGGATAGGATAGGACAGTGGATAGGATAGGATAGAGGATAGGATAGGATAGAGGATAGGATAGGATAGAGGATAGGATAGGATTGAGGATAGGATAGGATAGAGGAAAGGATAGGATAGAGGATCGGATAGGATAGCGGATGGGATAGGATATAGGACTGGATAGGACAGAGGATAGGATAGGATAGAGGATAGGGTAGGAATGAGCATAGGACAGGATAGAGGAGAGGATAGGATAGAGGATAGGATAGGACAGAGGATAGGATAGGATAGAGGATAGCATAGGATAGAGGATAGGATAGGATAGAGGATAGGATTGGATAGAGGATAGGATAGGATAGAGGATAGAGGATAGGATAGGATAGAGGATAGGATAGAGGATAGGATAGGATAGAGGATAGGATAGGATAGAGGATAGGATATTATAGAGGATAGGATAGGATAGAGGATAGGATAGAGGATTGGATAGAATAGGTGATATTATAGGATAGAGGGTAGGACAGGATAGCGGATAGGATAGGATATAGGATTGGATAGGACAGAGGGTAGGATAGGATTGAGGATAGGATAGGATAGAGGATAGGATAGGATAGAGGATAGGATAGGATAGAGGATAGGATAGGATAGGATAGAGGATAGGATAGGATAGAGGATAGGATAGGATAGAGGATAGGATGGGAGAGCGGATAGGATAGGGTAGAGTATAGAATAGGATAGAGGATAGGATAGGATAGAGGATAGGATAGGAATGAGGATAGGATAGGATAGAGGATAGGATAAGATAGAGGACCGGATAGGATCGGATAGAATATAGAATAGGATAGAGGATAGGATAGGATTGAGGATAGGATAGGATAGAGGATAGGATAGGATAGAGGATAGGATAGGATAGGATAGAGGATAGGATAGGATAGAGGATACGATAGAGAATGGGAAAGGATAGAGGATAGGATAGGATAGAGGATAGGAGACGATAGAGGATATGATAGGGGATTGTATAGGATAGAGGACTGGAGACGATAGAGGATAGGATAGGATAGAGGATAGGATAGGATAGAGGATAGGATAGGATAGAGGATAGGATAGGATAGAGGATAGGATAGGATAGAGGATAGGATATTATAGAGGATAGGATAGGACAGAGGATAGGATAGGATAGAGGATAGGATAGGATAGAGGATAGGATAGGATAGAGGATAGGATAGGATTGTGGATAGAGGATAGGAAAGGATAGAGGATAGGATAGGATAGAGGATAGGATATTATAGAGGATAGGATAGGATAGAGGATAGGATAGGATAGAGGATAGGATAGGATAGAGGATAGGATAGGATAGAGGATAGGATATTATAGAGGATAGGATAGGATAGAGGATAGGATAGGATAGAGGATAGGGTAGGATAGAGGATTGGAGTGTATAGAGGATAGGATATAGGATTGGATAGGATAGAAAATATTATACGATAGTGGATAGGACAGAGGATAGGATAGGATAGAGGATAGGATAGAGGATTGGATAGAATAGGTGATATTATAGGATAGAGGGTAGGACAGGATAGCGGATAGGATAGGATATAGAATTGGATAGGATAGAGGATAGGATAGGATGAAGGATAGGATAGGATAGCGGATAGGATAGGGTAGAGTATAGAATAGGATAGAGGATAGGATAGGATAGAGGATAGGATAGGAATGAGGATAGGATAGGAATGAGGATAGGATAGGATAGAGGATAGGATAGGATAGAGGATAGGATAGGATAGAGGATAGGATAGGATAGAGGATAGCATAGGATAGAGGATAGGATAGGATAGAGGATAGGATTGGATAGAGGATAGGATAGGATAGAGGATAGGAGACGATAGAGGATATGATAGGGGATTGTATAGGATAGAGGACTGGAGACGATAGAGGATAGGATAGGATAGAGGATAGGATAGGATAGGATAGAGGATAGGATAGGATAGAGGATAGGATAGGATAGAGGATAGGATAGGATAGAGGATAGGATAGGATAGAGGATAGGATATTATAGAGGATAGGATAGGACAGAGGATAGGATAGGATAGAGGATAGGATAGGATAGAGGATAGGATAGGATAGAGGATAGGATAGGATAGAGGATAGGATAGGATAGAGGATAGGATAGGATAGAGGATAGGATAGGATAGCGGATAGGATAGGGTAGAGTATAGAATAGGATAGAGGATAGGATAGGATAGAGGATAGGATAGGAATGAGGATAGGATAGGATAGAGGATAGGATAAGATAGTGGACCGGATAGGATCGGATAGAATATAGAATAGGATAGAGGATAGGATAGGATTGAGGATAGGATAGGATAGAGGATAGGATAGGATAGAGGATAGGATAGGATTGAGGATAGGATAGGATAGTGGATAGGATAGAGGATAGGATAGAGGATAGGATAGGGGATAGGATAGAGGATTGGATAGGATAGAGGATAGGATAGGATAGAGGATAGGATAGAATAGAGGATAGGATAGAATAGCGGATAGGATAGGATATAGTATTGGATAGGATGGAGGATAGGATAGGATAGAGGATAGGATAGGACAGAGGATAGGATAGGATAGAGGATAGGATAGGATAGAGGATAGGATAGGATAGCGGATGGGATAGGACATAGGATTGGATAGGACAGAGGATAGGATAGGATAGAGGATAGGATAGGAATGAGGATAGGATAGGATAGAGGATAGGATAAGATAGAGGATAGGATAGGGGATTGGATAGGAGAGAGGATAGGAGACGATAGAGGATATGATAGGGGATTGTATAGGAGAGAGGATAGGAGACGATAGATGATAGGACAGGATAGAGGATAGGATAGGATAGGATAGAGGATAGGATAGCGGATGGGATAGGATATAGGATTGGATAGGACAGTGGGTAGGATAGGATAGAGGATAGGATAGGAATGAGGATAGGATAGGATAGAGGATAGGATAGGATAGAGGATAGGATAGGATAGAGGATAGGATAGGATAGCGGATAGGATAGGGTAGAGTATAGAATAGGATAGAGGATAGGATAGGATAGAGGATAGGATAGGAATGAGGATAGGATAGGATAGAGGATAGGATAGGATAGAGGATAGGATAGGATAGAGGATAGGATAGGATAGGATTGAGGATAGGATAGGATAGTGGATAGGATAGAGGATAGGATAGACGATAGGATAGGGGCTAGGATAGAGGATTAGATAGGATAGAGGATAGGATAGGATAGAGGATAGGATAGGATAGAGGATAGGATAGAATAGCGGATAGGATAGGATATAGTATTGGATAGGATGGAGGATAGGATAGGATAGAGGATAGGATAGGACAGAGGATAGGATAGGATAGAGGATAGGATAGGATAGAGGATAGGATAGGATAGAGGATTGGATTAGATAGAGGATAGGAAATAGGATTGGATAGGATGGAGGATAGGATACGATAGTGGACAGGATAGAGGATAGGATAGGATAGGGGATAGGATAGAGGATTGTATAGAATAGGTGATATTATAGGATAGAGGGTAGGACAGGGTAGCGGATAGGATAGGATATAGGATTCTATAGGATAGAGGATAGGATAGGATGGAGGATAGGATAGGATAGCGGATAGGATAGGGTAGAGTATAGAACAGGATAGAGGATAGGATAGGATAGAGGATAGGATAGGATAGAGGATAGGGTAGGATAGAGGATTGGAGTGTATAGAGGATAGGATATAGGATTGGATAGGATAGAGGATACTATACGATAGTGGATAGGACAGAGAATAGGATAGGATAGAGGATAGGATAGGAATGAGGATAGGATAGGATAGAGGATAGGATAAGATAGAGGATCGGATAGGATCGGATAGAATATAGAATAGGATAGAGGATAGGATAGGATAGAGGATAGGATAGGATAGAGGATAGGATAGGATTGAGGATAGGATAGGATAGAGGATAGGATAGGAATGAGGATAGGATAGGATAGAGGATACGATAAGATAGAGGATAGGATAAGATAGAGGATAGGATAGAGGATAGGAGACGATAGAGGATATGATAGGGGATTGTATAGGATAGAGGACTGGACACGATAGATGATAGGACAGGATAGAGGATAGGATAGGATAGGATAGAGGATAGGATAGGATAGAGGATTGGATAGGATGGAGGATAGGATAGGATAGAGGAGAGGATAGGATAGAGGATAGGATAGGATAGAGGATAGGTTAGAGGATAGGATAGAGGATAGGATAGAGGATAGGATAGAGGATAGGATAGAGGATAGGATGGAGGATTGGATAGGATAGAGGATAGGATAGGATAGAGGATAGGATAGGATAGAGGATAGGATAGGATAGCGGATGGGATAGGATATAGGATTGGATAGGACAGAGGATAGGATAGGATAGAGGATAGGATAGGAATGAGGATAGGATAGGATAGAGGATAGGCTAAGATAGAGGATAGGATAGGGGATTGGATAGGAGAGAGGATAGGAGACGATAGAGGATATGATAGGGGATTGTATAGGATAGAGGACTGGAGACGATAGATGATAGGACAGGATAGAGAATAGGATAGGATAGGATAGAGGATAGGATAGCGGATGGGATAGGATATAGGATTGGATAGGACAGAGGGTAGGATAGGATAGAGGATAGGATAGGAATGAGGATAGGATAGGATAGAGGATAGGATAGGATAGTGGATAGAATAGAGGATAGGATAGAGGATAGGATAGGGGATAGGATAGAGGATTGGATAGGATAGAGGATAGGATAGGAAAGAGGATAGGATAGGATAGGATAGAGGGTAGGATAGAATAGCGGAAAGGATAGGATATAGTATTGGATAGGATGGAGGATAGGATAGGATAGAGGATAGGATAGGACAGAGGATAGGATAGGATAGAGGATAGGATAGGATAGAGGATAGGATAGGATAGAGGATAGGACAGGATAGAGGATTGGATTAGATAGAGGATAGGAAATAGGATTGGATAGGATGGAGGATAGGATAGGATAGGGGATAGGATAGAGGATTGTATAGAATAGGTGATATTATAGGATAGAGGGTAGGACAGGATAGCGGATAGGATAGGATATAGGATTCTATAGGATAGAGGATAGGATAGGATGGAGGATAGGATAGGATAGCGGATAGGATAGGATAGGATAGAGGATAGGATAGGATAGAGGATAGGATAGAGGATAGGATAGAGGATAGGATAGGATAGAGGATAGGATAGGATAGAGGATAGGATAGGATTGAGGATAGGATAGGATAGAGGATAGGATAGGATAGAGGATAGGATAGGATAGCGGATGGGATAGGATATAGGATTGGATAGGACAGAGGATAGGATAGGATAGAGGATAGGATAGGAATGAGGGATAGGATAGGATAGAGGATAGGATAGAGGATAGGATAGAGGATAGGATAGAGGATAGGATTGAGGATAGGATAGAGGATTGGATAGGATAGATGATAGGATAGGATAGAGGATAGGATAGGAATGAGGATAGGATAGGATAGAGGATAGGATAGGATAGAGGATATGATAGGATAGATGATAGGATAGGATAGAGGACAGGATAGAGGATAGGTTAGGATAGGATAGAGGATAGGATAGGATAGAGGATAGGATAGGATGGAGGATAGGATAGGATAGAGGAGAGGATAGGATGGAGGATAGGATAGGATAGAGGATAGGGTAGGATAGAGGATTGGAGTGTATAGAGGATAGGATATAGGATTGGATAGGATAGAAAATATTATACGATAGTGGATAGGACAGAGGATAGGATAGGATAGAGGATAGGATAGAGGATTGGATAGGATAGAGGATAGGATAGGATAGGGTATAGGATAGGATAGAGGATAGGATAGGATAGCGGATAGGATAGGATATAGGATTGGATAGGATAGAGGATAGGATAGGATAGAGGATACGATAGGATAGAGGATAGGATAGGATAGGATAGAGGATAGGATAGGATAGAGGATACGATAGAGAATGGGAAAGGATAGAGGATAGGATAGGATAGAGGATAGGATAGAGGATAGAATAGAGGATAGGATAGGATAGGATAGAGGATAGGATAGGATAGAGGATAGGATAGAGAATGGGATAGGACAGAGGATAGGATAGGATAGAGGATAGGATAGGATAGAGGATAGGATAGAGGATAGGATAGGATAGATAATAGGATAGGATAGAGGATAGCATAGGATAGAGGATAGGATAGGATAGAGGATAGGATTGGATAGAGGATAGGATAGGATAGAGGATAGGATAGGATAGAGGATAGGATAGGATAGCGGATAGGATAGGGTAGAGTATAGAATAGGATAGAGGATAGGATAGGATAGAGGATAGGATAGGAATGAGGATAGGATAGGATAGAGGATAGGATAAGATAGTGGACCGGATAGGATCGGATAGAATATAGAATAGGATAGAGGATAGGATAGGATTGAGGATAGGATAGGATAGAGGATAGGATAGGATAGAGGATAGGATAGGATTGAGGATAGGATAGGATAGTGGATAGGATAGAGGATAGGATAGAGGATAGGATAGGGGATAGGATAGTGGATTGGATAGGATAGAGGATAGGATAGGATAGAGGATAGGATAGGATAGAGGATAGGATAGAATAGCGGATAGGATAGGATATAGTATTGGATAGGATGGAGGATAGGATAGGATAGAGGATAGGATAGGACAGAGGATAGGATAGGATAGAGGATAGGATAGGATAGAGGATAGGATAGGATAGAGGATAGGATAGGATAGAGGATAGGATAGGATAGAGAATAGGATAGGATAGAGGATAGGATAGGATAGAGGATAGGATAGGATAGAGGATAGGATAGGATAGCGGATAGGATAGGGTAGATTATAGAATACGTTAGAGGATAGGATAGGATAGAGGATAGGATAGGAATGAGGATAGGATAGGATAGAGGATAGGATAAGATAGAGGATCGGATAGGATCGGATAGAATATAGAATAGGATAGAGGATAGGATAGGATTGAGGATAGGATAGGATAGAGGATAGGATAGGATAGAGGATAGGATAGGATTGAGGATAGGATAGGATAGAGGATAGGATAGAATAGCGGATAGGATATGATATAGTATTGGATAGAGGATACGATAGAGGATACGATAGAGGATAGGATAGAGCATAGGATAGATGATTGGATAGGATAGAGGATAGGATAGGATAGAGGATAGGATAGGATAGAGGATAGGATAGGATAGCGGATGGGATAGGATATAGGATTGGATAGGACAGAGGATAGGATAGGATAGAGGATAGGATAGGAATGAGGATAGGATAGGATAGAGGATAGGATAAGATAGTGGACCGGATAGGATCGGATAGAATATAGAATAGGATAGAGGATAGGATAGGATTGAGGATAGGATAGGATAGAGGATAGGATAAGATAGAGGATAGGATAGGGGATTGGATAGGATAAAGGATAGGAGACGATAGAGGATATGATAGGGGATTGTATAGGATAGAGGACTGGAGACGATAGATGATAGGACAGGATAGAGGATAGGATAGGATAGGATAGAGGATAGGATAGGATAGAGGATAGGATAGGATAGCGGATGGGATAGGATATAAGATTGGATAGGACAGAGGATAGGATAGGATAGAGGATAGGATAGGATGGAGGATAGGATAGGATAGAGGAGAGGATAGGATAGAGGATAGGATAGGATAGAGGATAAGATAGAGGATAGGATAGAGGATTGGATAGGATAGAGGATAGGATAGGATTGAGGATAGGATAGGATAGAGGATAGGATAGGATAGGATAGAGGATAGGATAGGATAGAGGATAGGATAGGATAGAGGATAGGATAGGATAGAGGATAGGATAGGATAGAGGATAGGATAGGATAGAGGATAGGGTAGGATAGAGGATTGGAGTGTATAGAGGATAGGATATAGGATTGGATAGGATAGAAAATATTATACGATAGTGGATAGGACAGAGGATAGGATAGGATAGAGGATAGGATAGAGGATTGGATAGGATAGAGGATAGGATAGGATAGGGTATAGGATAGGATAGAGGATAGGATAGGATAGCGGATGGGATAGGATATAGGATTGGATAGGATAGAGGATAGGATAGGATAGAGGATACGATAGGATAGAGGATAGGATAGGATAGGATAGAGGATAGGATAGGATAGAGGATACGATAGAGAATGGGAAAGGATAGAGGATAGGATAGGATAGAGGATAGGATAGAGGATAGAATAGAGGATAGGATAGGATAGGATAGAGGATAGGATAGGATAGAGGATAGGATTGGATAGAGGATAGGATAGGATAGAGGATAGGATAGGATAGAGGATAGGATAGGATAGCGGATAGGATAGGGTAGAGTATAGAATAGGATAGAGGATAGGATAGGATAGAGGATAGGATAGGAATGAGGATAGGATAGGATAGAGGATAGGATAAGATAGTGGACCGGATAGGATCGGATAGAATATAGAATAGGATAGAGGATAAGATAGGATTGAGGATAGGATAGGATAGAGGATAGGATAGGATAGAGGATAGGATAGGATTGAGGATAGGATAGGATAGTGGATAGGATAGAGGATAGGATAGAGGATAGGATAGGGGATAGGATAGTGGATTGGATAGGATAGAGGATAGGATAGGATAGAGGATAGGATAGGATAGAGGATAGGAGAGAACAGCGGATAGGATAGGATATAGTATTGGATAGGATGGAGGATAGGATAGGATAGAGGATAGGATAGGACAGAGGATAGGATAGGATAGAGGATAGGATAGGATAGAGGATAGGATAGGATAGAGGATAGGATAGGATAGAGAATAGGATAGGATAGAGGATAGGATAGGATAGAGGATAGGATAGGATAGAGGATAGGATAGGATAGCGGATAGGATAGGGTAGATTATAGAATACGTTAGAGGATAGGATAGGATAGAGGAGAGGATAGGAATGAGGATAGGATAGGATTGAGGATAGGATAGGATAGAGGATAGGATAGGATAGAGGATAGGATAGGATTGAGGATAGGATAGGATAGAGGATAGGATAGAATAGCGGATAGGATAGGATATAGTATTGGATAGAGGATACGATAGAGGATACGATAGAGGATAGGATAGAGGATAGGATAGATGATTGGATAGGATAGAGGATAGGATAGGATAGAGGATAGGATAGGATAGGGGATAGGATAGGATAGCGGATGGGATAGGATATAGGATTGGATAGGACAGAGGATAGGATAGGATAGAGGATAGGATAGGATAGGATAGAGGATAGGATAGGATAGAGGATACGATAGAGAATGGGAAAGGATAGAGGATAGGATAGGATAGAGGATAGGATAGAGGATAGAATAGAGGATAGGATAGGATAGGATAGAGGATAGGATAGGATAGAGGATAGGATAGAGAATGGGATAGGACAGAGGATAGGATAGGATAGAGGATAGGATAGGATAGAGGATAGGATAGAGGATAGGATAGGATAGAGGATAGGATAGGATAGAGGATAGCATAGGATAGAGGATAGGATAGGATAGAGGATAGGATTGGATAGAGGATAGGATAGGATAGATGATAGGATAGGATAGAGGATAGGATAGGATAGCGGATAGGATAGGGTAGAGTATAGAATAGGATAGAGGATAGGATAGGATAGAGGATAGGATAGGAATGAGGATAGGATAGGATAGAGGATAGGATAAGATAGTGGACCGGATAGGATCGGATAGAATATAGAATAGGATAGAGGATAGGATAGGATTGAGGATAGGATAGGATAGAGGATAGGATAGGATAGAGGATAGGATAGGATTGAGGATAGGATAGTATAGTGGATAGGATAGAGGATAGGATAGAGGATAGGATAGGGGATAGGATAGTGGATTGGATAGGATAGAGGATAGGATAGGATAGAGGATAGGATAGGATAGAGGATAGGTGAGAATAGCGGATAGGATAGGATATAGTATTGGATAGGATGGAGGATAGGATAGGATAGAGGATAGGATAGGACGGAGGATAGGATAGGATAGAGGATAGGGTAGGATAGAGGATAGGATAGGATAGAGGATAGGATAGGATAGAGGATAGGATAGGATAGAGAATAGGATAGGATAGAGGATAGGATAGGATAGAGGATAGGATAGGATAGAGGATAGGATAGGATAGCGGATAGGATAGGGTAGATTATAGAATACGTTAGAGGATAGGATAGGATAGAGGATAGGATAGGAATGAGGATAGGATAGGATAGAGGATAGGAAAAGATAGAGGATCGGATAGGATCGGATAGAATATAGAATAGGATAGAGGATAGGATAGGATTGAGGATAGGATAGGATACAGGATAGGATAGGATAGAGGATAGGATAGGATTGAGGATAGGATAGGATAGAGGATAGGATAGAATAGCGGATAGGATAATATATAGTATTGGATAGAGGATACGATAGAGGATACGATAGAGGATAGGATAGAGGATAGGATAGATGATTGGATAGGATAGAGGATAGGATAGGATAGAGGATAGGATAGGATAGAGGATAGGATAGGATAGCGGATGGGATAGGATATAGGATTGGATAGGACACAGGATAGGATAGGATAGAGGATAGGATAGGAATGAGGATAGGATAGGATAGAGGATAGGATAAGATAGTGGACCGGATAGGATCGGATTGAATATAGAATAGGATAGAGGATAGGATAGGATTGAGGATAGGATAGGATAGAGGATAGGATAGGATAGAGGATAGGATAGGATTGAGGATAGGATAGGATAGTGGATAGGATAGAGGATAGGATAGAGGATAGGATAGGGGATAGGATAGTGGATTGGATAGGATAGAGGATAGGATAGGATAGAGGATAGGATAGGATAGAGGATAGGAGAGAATAGCGGATAGGATAGGATATAGTATTGGATAGGATGGAGGATAGGATAGGATAGAGGATAGGATAGGACGGAGGATAGGATAGGATAGAGGATAGGGTAGGATAGAGGATAGGATAGGATAGAGGATAGGATAGGATAGAGGATAGGATAGGATAGAGAATAGGATAGGATAGAGGATAGGATAGGATAGAGGATAGGATAGGATAGAGGATAGGATAGGATAGCGGATAGGATAGGGTAGATTATAGAATACGTTAGAGGATAGGATAGGATAGAGGATAGGATAGGAATGAGGATAGGATAGGATAGAGGATAGGAAAAGATAGAGGATCGGATAGGATCGGATAGAATATAGAATAGGATAGAGGATAGGATAGGATATAGTATTGGATAGGATGGAGGATAGGATAGGATAGAGGATAGGATAGGACAGAGGATAGGATAGGATACAGGATAGGATATGATAGAGGATATGATAGGATAGAGGATTGGATTAGATAGAGGATAGGAAATAGGATTGGATAGGATGGAGGATAGGATAGGATAGGGGATAGGATAGGATAGAGGATAGGATAGAGGATAGGATAGAGGATAGGATAGGATAGAGGATAGGATAGGATAGAGGATAGGATAGGATTGAGGATAGGATAGGATAGAGGATAGGATAGGATAGAGGATAGGATAGGATAGCGGATGGGATAGGATATAGGATTGGATAGGACAGAGGATAGGATAGGATAGAGGATAGGATAGGAATGAGGATAGGATAGGATAGAGGATAGGATAAGATAGAGGATAGGATAGGATAGAGGATAGGATAAGATAGTGGACCGGATAGGATCGGATAGAATATAGAATAGGATAGAGGATAGGATAGGATTGAGGATAGGATAGGATAGAGGATAGGATAGGATAGAGGATAGGATAGGATTGAGGATAGGATAGTATAGTGGATAGGATAGAGGATAGGATAGAGGATAGGATAGGGGATAGGATAGTGGATTGGATAGGATAGAGGATAGGATAGGATAGAGGATAGGATAGGATAGAGGATAGGTGAGAATAGCGGATAGGATAGGATATAGTATTGGATAGGATGGAGGATAGGATAGGATAGAGGATAGGATAGGACGGAGGATAGGATAGGATAGAGGATAGGGTAGGATAGAGGATAGGATAGGATAGAGGATAGGATAGGATAGAGGATAGGATAGGATAGAGAATAGGATAGGATAGAGGATAGGATAGGATAGAGGATAGGATAGGATAGAGGATAGGATAGGATAGCGGATAGGATAGGGTAGATTATAGAATACGTTAGAGGATAGGATAGGATAGAGGATAGGATAGGAATGAGGATAGGATAGGATAGAGGATAGGAAAAGATAGAGGATCGGATAGGATCGGATAGAATATAGAATAGGATAGAGGATAGGATAGGATTGAGGATAGGATAGGATACAGGATAGGATAGGATAGAGGATAGGATAGGATTGAGGATAGGATAGGATAGAGGATAGGATAGAATAGCGGATAGGATAATATATAGTATTGGATAGAGGATACGATAGAGGATACGATAGAGGATAGGATAGAGGATAGGATAGATGATTGGATAGGATAGAGGATAGGATAGGATAGAGGATAGGATAGGATAGAGGATAGGATAGGATAGCGGATGGGATAGGATATAGGATTGGATAGGACACAGGATAGGATAGGATAGAGGATAGGATAGGAATGAGGATAGGATAGGATAGAGGATAGGATAAGATAGTGGACCGGATAGGATCGGATTGAATATAGAATAGGATAGAGGATAGGATAGGATTGAGGATAGGATAGGATAGAGGATAGGATAGGATAGAGGATAGGATAGGATTGAGGATAGGATAGGATAGTGGATAGGATAGAGGATAGGATAGAGGATAGGATAGGGGATAGGATAGTGGATTGGATAGGATAGAGGATAGGATAGGATAGAGGATAGGATAGGATAGAGGATAGGAGAGAATAGCGGATAGGATAGGATATAGTATTGGATAGGATGGAGGATAGGATAGGATAGAGGATAGGATAGGACGGAGGATAGGATAGGATAGAGGATAGGGTAGGATAGAGGATAGGATAGGATAGAGGATAGGATAGGATAGAGGATAGGATAGGATAGAGAATAGGATAGGATAGAGGATAGGATAGGATAGAGGATAGGATAGGATAGAGGATAGGATAGGATAGCGGATAGGATAGGGTAGATTATAGAATACGTTAGAGGATAGGATAGGATAGAGGATAGGATAGGAATGAGGATAGGATAGGATAGAGGATAGGAAAAGATAGAGGATCGGATAGGATCGGATAGAATATAGAATAGGATAGAGGATAGGATAGGATATAGTATTGGATAGGATGGAGGATAGGATAGGATAGAGGATAGGATAGGACAGAGGATAGGATAGGATACAGGATAGGATATGATAGAGGATATGATAGGATAGAGGATTGGATTAGATAGAGGATAGGAAATAGGATTGGATAGGATGGAGGATAGGATAGGATAGGGGATAGGATAGGATAGAGGATAGGATAGAGGATAGGATAGAGGATAGGATAGGATAGAGGATAGGATAGGATAGAGGATAGGATAGGATTGAGGATAGGATAGGATAGAGGATAGGATAGGATAGAGGATAGGATAGGATAGCGGATGGGATAGGATATAGGATTGGATAGGACAGAGGATAGGATAGGATAGAGGATAGGATAGGAATGAGGATAGGATAGGATAGAGGATAGGATAAGATAGAGGATAGGATAGGGGATTGGATAGGATAGAGGATAGGAGACGATAGAGGATATGATAGGGGATTGTATAGGATAGCGGACTGGAGACGATAGATGATAGGACAGGATAGAGGATAGGATAGGATAGGATAGAGGATAGGATAGGATAGAGGATAGGATAGGATGGAGGATAGGATAGGATAGAGGAGAGGATAGGATAGAGGATAGGATAGGATAGAGGATAGGATAGAGGATAGGATAGAGGATAGGATAGGATAGAGGATAGGGTAGGATAGAGGATTGGAGTGTATAGAGGATAGGATATAGGATTGGATAGGATAGAAAATATTATACGATAGTGGATAGGACAGAGGATAGGATAGGATAGAGGATAGGATAGAGGATTGGATAGGATAGAGGATAGGATAGGATAGGGTATAGGATAGGATAGAGGATAGGATAGGATAGAGGATAGGATAGGATAGAGGATAGGATAGGATAGAGGATAGGATAAGATAGAGGATAGGATAGGATAGAGGATAGGATAGGATAGAGGATAGGATAGGATAGAGGATAGGATAGAGGATAGGATAGGATAGAGGATAGGATAGGATAGCGGATAGGATAGGGTGGAGTATAGAATAGGATAGAGGATAGGATAGGATAAAGAATAGGATAGGAATGAGGATAGGATAGGATAGAGGATAGGATAAGATAGAGGATCGGATAGGATCGGATAGAATATAGAATAGGATAGAGGATAGGATAGGATTGAGGATAGGATAGGATAGAGGATAGGATAGGATAGAGGATAGGATAGGATAGAGGATACGATAGAGAATGGGAAAGGATAGAGGATAGGATAGGATAGAGGATAGGATAGGATAGAGGATAGGGTAGGATAGAGGATTGGAGTGTATAGAGGATAGGATATAGGATTGGATAGGATAGAAAATATTATACGATAGTGGATAGGACAGAGGATAGGATAGGATAGAGGATAGGATAGAGGATTGGATAGGATAGAGGATAGGATAGGATAGGGTATAGGATAGGAAAGAGGATAGGATAGGATAGCGGATGGGATAGGATATAGGATTGGATAGGATAGAGGATAGGATAGGATAGAGGATACGATAGGATAGAGGATAGGATAGAGGATACGATAGGATAGAGGATAGGATAGGATAGGATAGAGGATAGGATAGGATAGAGGATACGATAGAGAATGGGAAAGGATAGAGGATAGGATAGGATAGAGGATAGGATAGAGGATAGAATAGAGGATAGGATAGGATAGGATAGAGGATAGGATAGGATAGAGGATAGGATAGGATAGAGGATAGCATAGGATAGAAGATAGGATAGGATAGAGGATAGGATTGGATAGAGGATAGGGTAGGATAGAGGATAGGATAGGATAGAGGATAGGATAGGATAGCGGATGGGATAGGATATAGGATTGGATAGGACAGAGGATAGGATAGGATAGAGGATAGGATAGGAATGAGGATAGTATAGGATAGAGGATAGGATAAGATAGAGGATAGGATAGGGGATTGGATAGGATAGAGGATAGGAGACGATAGAGGATATGATAGGGGATTGTATAGGATAGATGACTGGAGACGATAGATGATAGGACAGGATAGAGGATAGGATAGGATAGGATAGAGGATAGGATAGCGGATGGGATAGGATATAGGATTGGATAGGACAGAGGATAGGATAGGATAGAGGATAGGATAGGAATGAGGATAGGATAGGATAGAGGATAGGATAGGATAGAGGATAGGATAGGATAGAGGATAGGATAGGATAGAGGATAGGATAGGATAGAGGATAGGATAGGATAGAGGATAGGATAGGATAGAGGATAGGATAGGATAGAGGATAGGATAGAGGATAGGATAGGATAGAGGATAGGATAGGATAGCGGATAGGATAGGGTAGAGTATAGAATAGGATAGAGGATAGGATAGGATAGAGGATAGGATAGGAATGAGGATAGGATAGGATAGAGGATAGGATAAGATAGAGGATCGGATAGGATCGGATAGAATATAGAATAGGATAGAGGATAGGATAGGATTGAGGATAGGATAGGATAGAGGATAGGATAGGATAGAGGATAGGATAGGATAGCGGATGGGATAGGATATAGGATTGGATAGGACAGAGGATAGGTTAGGATAGAGGATAGGATAGGAATGAGGATAGGATAGGATAGAGGATAGGATAAGATAGAGGATAGGATAGCGGATGGGATAGGATATAGGATTGGATAGGACAGAGGGTAGGATAGGATAGAGGATAGGATAGGAATGAGGATAGGATAGGATAGAGGATAGGATAGGATAGTGGATAGGATAGAGGATAGGATAGAGGATAGGATAGGGGATAGGATAGTGGATTGGATAGGATAGAGGATAGGATAGGAAAGAGGATAGGATAGGATAGAGGATAGGATAGAATAGCGGATAGGATAGGATATAGTATTGGATAGGATGGAGGATAGGATAGGATAGAGGATAGGATAGGACAGAGGATAGGATAGGATACAGGATAGGATATGATAGAGGATATGATAGGATAGAGGAATGGATTAGATAGAGGATAGGAAATAGGATTGGATAGGATGGAGGATAGGATAGGATAGGGGATAGGATAGGATAGAGGATAGGTTAGAGGATAGGATAGAGGATAGGATAGGATAGAGGATAGGATAGGATAGAGGATAGGATAGGATTGAGGATAGGATAGGATAGAGGATAGGATAGGATAGAGGATAGGATAGGATAGCGGATGGGATAGGATATAGGATTGGATAGGACAGAGGATAGGATAGGATAGAGGATAGGATAGGAATGAGGATAGGATAGGATAGAGGATAGGATAAGATAGAGGATAGGATAGGGGATTGGATAGGATAGAGGATAGGAGACGATAGAGGATATGATAGGGGATTGTATAGGATAGCGGACTGGAGACGATAGATGATAGGACAGGATAGAGGATAGGATAGGATAGGATAGAGGATAGGATAGGATAGAGGATAGGATAGGATGGAGGATAGGATAGGATAGAGGAGAGGATAGGATAGAGGATAGGATAGGATAGAGGATAGGATAGAGGATAGGATAGAGGATAGGATAGGATAGAGGATAGGGTAGGATAGAGGATTGGAGTGTATAGAGGATAGGATAGAAAATATTATACGATAGTGGATAGGACAGAGGATAGGTTAGGATAGAGGATAGGATAGAGGATTGGATAGGATAGAGGATAGGATAGGATAGGGTATAGGATAGGATAGAGGATAGGATAGGATAGAGGATAGGATAGGATAGAGGATAGGATAAGATAGAGGATAGGATAGGATAGAGGATAGGATAGGATAGAGGATAGGATAGGATAGAGGATAGGATAGAGGATAGGATAGGATAGAGGATAGGATAGGATAGCGGATAGGATAGGGTAGAGTATAGAATAGGATAGAGGATAGGATAGGATAGAGGATAGGATAGGAATGAGGATAGGATAGGATAGAGGATAGGATAAGATAGAGGATCGGATAGGATCGGATAGAATATAGAATAGGATAGAGGATAGGATAGGATTGAGGATAGGATAGGATAGAGGATAGGATAGGATAGAGGATAGGATAGGATAGAGGATACGATAGAGAATGGGAAAGGATAGAGGATAGGATAGGATAGAGGATAGGATAGAGGATAGAATAGAGGATAGGATAGGATAGGATAGAGGATAGGATAGGATAGCGGATGGGATAGGATATAGGATTGGATAGGACAGAGGATAGGATAGGATAGAGGATAGGATAGGAATGAGGATAGTATAGGATAGAGGATAGGATAAGATAGAGGATAGGATAGGGGATTGGATAGGATAGAGGATAGGAGACGATAGAGGATATGATAGGGGATTGTATAGGATAGATGACTGGAGACGATAGATGATAGGACAGGATAGAGGATAGGATAGGATAGGATAGAGGATAGGATAGCGGATAGGATAGGGTAGAGTATAGAATAGGATAGAGGATAGGATAAGATAGAGGATCGGATAGGATCGGATAGAATATAGAATAGGATAGAGGATAGGATAGGATTGAGGATAGGATAGGATAGAGGATAGGATAGGATAGAGGATAGGATAGGATAGCGGATGGGATAGGATATAGGATTGGATAGGACAGAGGATAGGTTAGGATAGAGGATAGGATAGGAATGAGGATAGGATAGGATAGAGGATAGGATAAGATAGAGGATAGGATAGCGGATGGGATAGGATATAGTATTGGATAGGACAGAGGGTAGGATAGGATAGAGGATAGGATAGGAATGAGGATAGGATAGGATAGAGGATAGGATAGGATAGTGGATAGGATAGAGGATAGGATAGAGGATAGGATAGGGGATAGGATAGAGGATTGGATAGGATAGAGGATAGGATAGGAAAGAGGATAGGATAGGATAGAGGATAGGATAGAATAGCGGATAGGATAGGATATAGTATTGGATAGGATGGAGGATAGGATAGGATAGAGGATAGGATAGGACAGAGGATAGGATAGGATACAGGATAGGATAGGATAGAGGATAGGATAGGATAGAGGATTGGATTAGATAGAGGATAGGAAATAGGATTGGATAGGATGGAGGATAGGATAGGATAGGGGATAGGATAGGATAGAGGATAGGATAGAGGATAGGATAGAGGATAGGATAGGATAGAGGATAGGATAGGATAGAGGATAGGATAGGATTGAGGATAGGATAGGATAGAGGATAGGATAGGATAGAGGATAGGATAGAATAGCGGATGGGATAGGATATAGGATTGGATAGGACAGAGGATAGGATAGGATAGAGGATAGGATAGGAATGAGGATAGGATAGGATAGAGGATAGGATAAGATAGAGGATAGGATAGGGGATTGGATAGGATAGAGGATAGGAGACGATAGAGGATATGATAGGGGATTGTATAGGATAGCGGACTGGAGACGATAGATGATAGGACAGGATAGAGGATAGGATAGGATAGGATAGAGGATAGGATAGGATAGAGGATAGGATAGGATGGAGGATAGGATAGGATAGAGGAGAGGATAGGATAGAGGATAGGATAGGATAGAGGATAGGATAGAGGATAGGATAGAGGATAGGATAGAGGATAGGATAGAGGATAGGATAGAGGATAGGATAGAGGATTGGATAGGATAGAGGATAGGATAGGATAGAGGATAGGATAGGATAGAGGATAGGATAGGATAGCGGATGGGATAGGATATAGGATTGGATAGGACAGAGGATAGGATAGGGTAGAGTATAGAATAGGATAGAGGATAGGATAGGATAGAGGATAGGATAGGAATGAGGATAGGATAGGATAGAGGATATTATAAGATAGAGGATCGGATAGGATCGGATAGAATATAGAATAGGATAGAGGATAGGATAGGATTGAGGATAGGATAGGATAGAGGATAGGATAGGATAGGATAGAGGATAGGATAGGATAGAGGATAGGATAGGATAGAGGATAGGATAGGATAGAGGATAGGATAGGATAGAGGATAGGATAGGGTAGAGGATAGGATAGGATAGCGGATAGGATAGGGTAGAGTATAGAACAGGATAGAGGATAGGATAGGATAGAGGATAGGATAGGAATGAGGATAGGATAGGATAGAGGATAGGATAGAGGATAGGATAGGATAGAGGATAGGATAGGATAGAGGATAGGATAGGATAGAGGATAGGATAGGATAGAGGATAGGATAGGATAGAGGATAGGATAGGATAGAGGATAGGATAGGATAGAGGATAGGATAGGATAGAGGATAGGATAGGATACAGGATAGGATAGGATAGAGGATAGGATAGGATAGAGGATAGGATAGGATAGAGGATAGGATAGGATAGAGGATATGATAGGATAGAGGATAGGATAGGATAGAGGATAGGGTAGGATAGAGGATTGGAGTGTATAGAGGATAGGATATAGGATTGGATAGGATAGAAAATATTATACGATAGTGGATAGGACAGAGGATAGGATAGGATAGAGGATAGGATAGAGGATTGGATAGAATAGGTGATATTATAGGATTGAGGGTAGGACAGGATAGCGGATAGGATAGGATATAGGAGTGGATAGGATAGAGGATAGGATAGGATGGAGGATAGGATAGGATAGCGGATAGGATAGGGTAGAGTATAGAATAGGATAGAGGATAGGATAGGATAGAGGATAGGATAAGAATGATGATAGGATAGGAATGAGGATAGGATAGGATAGAGGATAGGATAGGAATGATGATAGGATAGGAATGAGGATAGGATATGATAGTGGATAGGATAGAGGATAGGATAGAGGATAGGATAGGGGATAGGATAGAGGATTTGATAGGATAGAGGATAGGATAGGATAGAGGATAGGATAGGATAGAGGATAGGATAGAGTAGCGGATAGGATAGGATATAGTATTGGATAGGATAGAGGATAGGATAGGATAGAGGATAGGATAGGACAGAGGATAGGATAGGATAGAGGATAGGATAGGATAGAGGATAGGATAGGATAGAGGATAGGATAGGATAGAGGATTGGATTAGATAGAGGATAGGAAATAGGATTGGATAGGATGGAGGATAGGATACGATAGTGGACAGGATAGAGGATAGGATAGGATAGGGGATAGGATAGAGGATTGTATAGAATAGGTGATATTATAGGATAGAGGGTAGGACAGGATAGCGGATAGGATAGGATATAGGATTCTATAGGATAGAGGATAGGATAGGATGGAGGATAGGATAGGATAGCGGATAGGATAGGGTAGAGTATAGAACAGGATAGAGGATAGGATAGGATAGAGGATAGGATAGGAATGATGATAGGATAGGATAGAGGATAGGATAAGATAGAGGATCGGATAGGATCGGATAGAATATAGAATAGGATAGAGGATAGGATAGGATAGAGGATAGGATAGGATATAGGATAGAGGATAGGATAGGATAGAGGATAGGATAGGATAGAGGATAGGATAGGATAGAGGATAGGATAGGATAGAGGATAGGATAGGATAGAGGATAGGATAGGATAGAGGATTGGATTAGATAGAGGATAGGAAATAGGATTGGATAGGATGGAGGATAGGATACGATAGTGGACAGGATAGAGGATAGGATAGGATAGGGGATAGGATAGATAATTGTATAGAATAGGTGATATTATAGGATAGAGGGTAGGACAGGATAGCGGATAGGATAGGATATAGGATTCTATAGGATAGAGGATAGGATAGGATTGAGGATAGGATAGGATAGAGGATAGGATAGGATAGAGGATAGGATAGGATTGAGGATAGGATAGGATAGTGGATAGGATAGAGGATGGGATAGAGGATAGGATAGGGGATAGGATAGAGGATTGGATAGGATAGAGGATAGGATAGGATAGAGGCTAGGATAGGATAGCGGATAGGATAGGATATAGTATTGGATAGGATGGAGGATAGGATAGGATAGAGGATAGGATAGGATAGAGGATAGGATAGGATAGAGGATAGGATAGGATAGAGGATAGGATAGGATAGAGGATAGGATAGGATAGAGGATAGGATAGGATAGAGGATAGGATAGAGGATAGGATAGAGGATAGGATAGAGGATAGGATAGGATAGAGGATAGGATAGGATAGAGGATAGGATAGGATAGAGGATAGGATAGGATAGAGGATAGGATAGGATTGAGGATAGGATAGGATAGTGGATTGGATAGAGGATAGGATAGAGGATAGGATAGGATAGAGGATAGGATAGGATAGAGGATAGGATAGGATTGAGGATAGGATAGGATAGAGGATAGGATAGGATTGAGGATAGGATATCATAGTGGATAGGATAGAGGATAGGATAGAGGATAGGATAGGGGATAGGATAGAGGATGGGATAGGATAGAGGATAGGATAGGATAGAGGATAGGAGAGGATAGAGGATAGGATAGAATAGCGGATAGGATAGGATATAGTATTGGATAGGATGGAGGATAGGATAGGATAGAGGATAGGATAGGACAGAGGATAGGATAGGATAGAGGATAGGATAGGATAGAGGATAGGATAGGATAGAGGATTGGATTAGATAGAGGATAGGAAATATTATTGGATAGGATGGAGGATAGGATACGATAGTGGACAGGATAGAGGATAGGATAGGACAGGGGATAGGATAGAGGATTGTATAGAATAGGTGATATTATAGGATAGAGGGTAGGACAGGATAGCGGATAGGATAGGATATAGGATTCTATAGGATAGAGGATAGGATAGGATGGAGGATAGGATAGGATAGCGGATAGGATAGGATAGAGGATAGGATAGGATAGAGGATAGGATAGGATAGAGGATAGGATAGAGGATAGGATAGAGGATAGGATAGAGGATAGGATAGGATAGAGGATAGGATAGGATAGAGGATAGGGTAGGATAGAGGATTGGAGTGTATAGAGGATAGGATATAGGATTGGAGTGTATAGAGGATAGGATATAGGATTGGATAGGATAGAAAATATCATACGATAGTGGATAGGACAGAGGATAGGATAGGATAGAGGATAGGATAGAGGATTGGATAGAATAGGTGATATTATAGGATAGAGGGTAGGACAGGATAGCGGATAGGATAGGATATAGGAGTGGATAGGATAGAGGATAGGATAGGATGGAGGATAGGATAGGATAGCGGATAGGATAGGGTAGAGTATAGAATAGGATAGAGGATAGGATAGGATTGAGGATAGGATAGGATAGAGGATAGGATAGGATAGAGGATAGGATACGATTGAGGATAGGATAGGATAGTGGATAGGATAGAGGATAGGATAGAGGATAGGATAGGGGATAGGATAGAGGATTGGATAGGATAGAGGATAGGATAGGATAGAGGATAGGATAGGATAGAGGATAGGATAGAATAGCGGATAGGATAGGATATAGTATTGGATAGGATGGAGGATAGGATAGGATAGAGGATAGGATAGGACAGAGGATAGGATAGGATAGAGGATAGGATAGGATAGAGGATAGGATAGGGTAGAGGATTGGATTAGATAGAGGATAGGAAATAGGATTGGATAGGATGGAGGATAGGATACGATAGTGGACAGGATAGAGGATAGGATAGGATAGGGGATAGGATAGAGGATTGTATAGAATAGGTGATATTATAGGATAGAGGGTAGGACAGGATAGCGGATAGGATAGGATATAGGATTCTATAGGATAGAGGATAGGATAGGATTGAGGATAGGATAGGATAGAGGATAGGATAGGATAGAGGATAGGATAGGATTGACTATAGGATAGGATAGTGGATAGGATAGAGGATGGGATAGAGGATAGGATAGGGGATAGGATAGAGGATTGGATAGGATAGAGGATAGGATAGGATTGAGGATAGGATAGGATAGTGGATTGGATAGAGGATAGGATAGAGGATAGGATAGGATAGAGGATAGGATAGGATAGAGGATAGGATAGGATTGAGGATAGGATAGGATAGAGGATAGGATAGGATTGAGGATAGGATATCATAGTGGATAGGATAGAGGATAGGATAGAGGATAGGATAGGGGATAGGATAGAGGATGGGATAGGATAGAGGATAGGATAGGATAGAGGATAGGAGAGGATAGAGGATAGGATAGAATAGCGGATAGGATAGGATATAGTATTGGATAGGATGGAGGATAGGATAGGATAGAGGATAGGATAGGACAGAGGATAGGATAGGATAGAGGATAGGATAGGATAGAGGATAGGATAGGATAGAGGATTGGATTAGATAGAGGATAGGAAATATTATTGGATAGGATGGAGGATAGGATACGATAGTGGACAGGATAGAGGATAGGATAGGACAGGGGATAGGATAGAGGATTGTATAGAATAGGTGATATTATAGGATAGAGGGTAGGACAGGATAGCGGATAGGATAGGATATAGGATTCTATAGGATAGAGGATAGGATAGGATGGAGGATAGGATAGGATAGCGGATAGGATAGGATAGAGGATAGGATAGGATAGAGGATAGGATAGGATAGAGGATAGGATAGAGGATAGGATAGAGGATAGGATAGAGGATAGGATAGGATAGAGGATAGGATAGGATAGAGGATAGGGTAGGATAGAGGATTGGAGTGTATAGAGGATAGGATATAGGATTGGAGTGTATAGAGGATAGGATATAGGATTGGATAGGATAGAAAATATCATACGATAGTGGATAGGACAGAGGATAGGATAGGATAGAGGATAGGATAGAGGATTGGATAGAATAGGTGATATTATAGGATAGAGGGTAGGACAGGATAGCGGATAGGATAGGATATAGGAGTGGATAGGATAGAGGATAGGATAGGATGGAGGATAGGATAGGATAGCGGATAGGATAGGGTAGAGTATAGAATAGGATAGAGGATAGGATAGGATTGAGGATAGGATAGGATAGAGGATAGGATAGGATAGAGGATAGGATACGATTGAGGATAGGATAGGATAGTGGATAGGATAGAGGATAGGATAGAGGATAGGATAGGGGATAGGATAGAGGATTGGATAGGATAGAGGATAGGATAGGATAGAGGATAGGATAGGATAGAGGATAGGATAGAATAGCGGATAGGATAGGATATAGTATTGGATAGGATGGAGGATAGGATAGGATAGAGGATAGGATAGGACAGAGGATAGGATAGGATAGAGGATAGGATAGGATAGAGGATAGGATAGGGTAGAGGATTGGATTAGATAGAGGATAGGAAATAGGATTGGATAGGATGGAGGATAGGATACGATAGTGGACAGGATAGAGGATAGGATAGGATAGGGGATAGGATAGAGGATTGTATAGAATAGGTGATATTATAGGATAGAGGGTAGGACAGGATAGCGGATAGGATAGGATATAGGATTCTATAGGATAGAGGATAGGATAGGATTGAGGATAGGATAGGATAGAGGATAGGATAGGATAGAGGATAGGATAGGATTGACTATAGGATAGGATAGTGGATAGGATAGAGGATGGGATAGAGGATAGGATAGGGGATAGGATAGAGGATTGGATAGGATAGAGGATAGGATAGGATTGAGGATAGGATATGATAGTGGATAGGATAGAGAATAGGATAGAGGATAGGATAGGGGATAGGATAGAGGATTGGATAGGATAGAGGATAGGATAGGATAGAGGATAGGAGAGGATAGAGAATAGGATAGAATAGCGGATAGGATAGGATATAGTATTGGATAGGATGGAGGATAGGATAGGATAGAGGATAGGATAGGACAGAGGATAGGATAGGATAGAGGATGGGATAGGATAGAGGATAGGATAGGATAGAGGATTGGATTAGATAGAGGATAGGAAATAGGATTGGATAGGATGGAGGATAGGATACGATAGTGGAGGATAGAGGATAGGATAGGATAGGGGATAGGATAGAGGATTGTATGGAATAGGTGATATTATAGGATAGAGGGTAGGGCAGGATAGCGGATAGGATAGGATATAGGATTCTATAGGATAGAGGATAGGATAGGATGGAGGATAGGATAGGATAGCGGATAGGATAGGGTAGAGTATAGAACAGGATAGAGGATAGGATAGGATAGAGGATAGGATAGGAATGAGGATAGGATAGGATAGAGGATAGGATAAGATAGAGGATCGGATAGGATCGGATAGAATATAGAATAGGATAGAGGATAGGATAAGATAGAGGATAGGATAGGATATAGGATAGAGGATAGGATAGGATAGAGGATAGGATAGGATAGAGGATAGGATAGGATAGAGGATAGGATAGCATAGAGGATAGGATAGGATAGAGGATAGGATAGGATAGAGGATAGGATAGGATAGAGGATAGGATAGGATAGAGGATAGGATAGGATAGAGGATAGGATAGGATAGAGGATAGGATAGGATAGAGGATAGGATAGGATAGAGGATAGGATAGGATAGAGGATAGGATAGGATAGAGGATAGGATAGGATAGAGGATAGGATAGGATAGAGGATAGGATAGGATAGAGGATAGGATAGGATAGAGGATAGGATAGGATAGAGGATAGGATAGATGATAGGATAGGATAGAGGATAGGATAGGATAGAGGATAGGGTAGGATAGAGGATTGGAGTGTATAGAGGATAGGATATAGGATTGGATAGGATAGAAAATATTATACGATAGTGGATAGGACAGAGGATAGGATAGGATAGAGGATAGGATAGAGGATTGGATAGAATAGGTGATATTATAGGATTGAGGGTAGGACAGGATAGCGGATAGGATAGGATATAGGAGTGGATAGGATAGAGGATAGGATAGGATGGAGGATAGGATAGGATAGCGGATAGGATAGGGTAGAGTATAGAATAGGATAGAGGATAGGATAGGATAGAGGATAGGATAGGAATGATGATAGGATAGGAATGAGGATAGGATAGGATAGAGGATAGGATAGGAATGATGATAGGATAGGAATGAGGATAGAATAGGATAGAGGATAGGATAGGATACAGGATAGGATAGGATAGAGGATAGGATAGGATTGAGGATAGGATATGATAGTGGATAGGATAGAGGATAGGATAGAGGATAGGATAGGGGATAGGATAGAGGATTTGATAGGATAGAGGATAGGATAGGATAGAGGATAGGATAGGATAGAGGATAGGATAGAGTAGCGGATAGGATAGGATATAGTATTGGATAGGATAGAGGATAGGATAGGATAGAGGATAGGATAGGACAGAGGATAGGATAGGATAGAGGATAGGATAGGATAGAGGATAGGATAGGATAGAGGATAGGATAGGATAGAGGATTGGATTAGATAGAGGATAGGAAATACGATTGGATAGGATGGAGGATAGGATACGATAGTGGACAGGATAGAGGATAGGATAGGATAGGGGATAGGATAGAGGATTGTATAGAATAGGTGATATTATAGGATAGAGGGTAGGACAGGATAGCGGATAGGATAGGATATAGGATTCTATAGGATAGAGGATAGGATAGGATGGAGGATAGGATAGGATAGCGGATAGGATAGGGTAGAGTATAGAACAGGATAGAGGATAGGATAGGATAGAGGATAGGATAGGAATGATGATAGGATAGGATAGAGGATAGGATAAGATAGAGGATCGGATAGGATCGGATAGAATATAGAATAGGATAGAGGATAGGATAGGATAGAGGATAGGATAGGATATAGGATAGAGGATAGGATAGGATATAGGATAGGATAGGATAGAGGATAGGATAGGATAGAGGATAGGATAGGATAGAGGATAGGATAGGATAGAGGATAGGATAGGATAGAGGATAGGATAGGATACAGGATAGGATAGGATAGAGGATAGGATAGGATAGAGGATAGGATAGGATAGAGGATTGGATTAGATAGAGGATAGGAAATAGGATTGGATAGGATGGAGGATAGGATACGATAGTGGACAGGATAGAGGATAGGATAGGATAGGGGATAGGATAGAGGATTCTATAGAATCTGTGATATTATAGGATAGAGGGTAGGACAGGATAGCGGATAGGATAGGATATAGGATTCTATAGGATAGAGGATAGGATAGGATTGAGGATAGGATAGGATAGAGGATAGGATAGGATAGAGGATAGGATAGGATTGAGGATAGGATAGGATAGTGGATAGGATAGAGGATGGGATAGGGGATAGGATAGGGGATAGGATAGAGGATTGGATAGGATAGAGGATAGGATAGGATAGAGGATAGGATAGGATAGAGGATAGGATAGGATATAGGATTCTATAGGATAGAGGATAGGATAGGATGGAGGATAGGATAGGATAGCGGATAGGATAGGATAGGATAGAGGATAGGATAGGATAGAGGATAGGATAGGATAGAGGATAGGATAGGATAGAGGATAGGATAGGATAGAGGATAGGATAGGATAGAGGATAGGATAGGATAGAGGATAGGATAGGATAGAGGATAGGATAGGATAGAGGATAGGATAGGATAGAGGATAGGATAGGATAGAGGATAGGATAGAGGATAGGATAGAGGATAGGATAGAGGATAGGATAGGATAGAGGATAGGATAGGATAGAGGATAGGATAGGATAGAGGATAGGATAGGATAGAGGATAGGATAGGATTGAGGATAGGATAGGATAGTGGATAGGATAGAGGATGGGATAGAGGATAGGATAGGGGATAGGATAGAGGATTGGATAGGATAGAGGATAGGATAGGATAGAGGATAGGATAGGATAGAGGATAGGATAGGATATAGGATTCTATAGGATGGAGGATAGGATAGGATAGCGGATAGGATAGGATAGGATAGAGGATAGGATAGGATAGAGGATAGGATAGGATAGAGGATAGGATAGGATAGAGGATAGGATAGGATAGAGGATAGGATAGGATAGAGGATAGGATAGGATAGAGGATAGGATAGGATAGAGGATAGGATAGGATAGAGGATAGGATAGGATAGAGGATAGGATAGGATAGAGGATAGGATAGAGGATAGGATAGAGGATAGGATAGAGGATAGGATAGGATAGAGGATAGGATAGGATAGAGGATAGGATAGGATTGAGGATAGGATAGGATAGAGGATAGGATAGGATAGAGGATAGGATAGGATAGCGGATGGGATAGGATATAGGATTGGATAGGACAGAGGATAGGATAGGATAGAGGATAGGATAGGAATGAGGATAGGATAGGATAGAGGATAGGATAAGATAGAGGATAGGATAGGGGATTGGTTAGGATAGAGGATAGGAGACGATAGAGGATATGATAGGGGATTGTATAGGATAGAGGACTGGAGACGATAGATGATAGGACAGGATAGAGGATAGGATAGGATAGGATAGAGGATAGGATAGGATGGAGGATAGGATAGGATAGAGGATAGGATAGGAATGAGGATAGGATAGGATAGAGGATAGGATAAGGTAGAGGATCGGATAGGATCGGATAGAGGATAGGATAGGATAGAGGATAGGATAGGATAGAGGATAGGATAGGATAGAGGATAGGATAGGATAGAGGATAGGATAGGATAGAGGATAGGATAGAGGATAGGATAGAGGATAGGATAGGATAGAGGATAGGATAGGATAGAGGATAGGATAGGATTGAGGATAGGATAGGATAGAGGATAGGATAGGATAGAGGATAGGATAGGATAGCGGATGGGATAGGATATAGGATTGGATAGGACAGAGGATAGGATAGGATAGAGGATAGGATAGGATAGGATAGAGGATAGGATAGGATAGAGGATAGGATAGGATAGAGGATAGGATAGGATAGAGGATAGGATAGAGGATAGGATAGAGGATAGGATAGAGGATAGGATAGAGGATAGGATAGAGGATAGGATAGGATAGAGGATAGGATAGGATTGAGGATAGGATAGGATAGAGTATAGGATAGAGGATAGGATAGAGGATAGGATAGAGGATAGGATAGAGGATTGGATAGGATAGAGGATAGGATAGGATAGAGGATAGGATAGGATAGAGGATAGGATAGGATAGCGGATGGGATAGGATATAGGATTGGATAGGACAGAGGATAGGATAGGATAGAGGATAGGATAGGAATGAGGATAGGATAGGATAGAGGATAGGATAAGATAGAGGATAGGATAAGATAGAGGATAGGATAGGGGATTGGATAGGATAGAGGATAGGAGACGATAGAGGATATGATAGGGGATTGTATAGGATAGAGGACTGGAGACGATAGATGATAGGACAGGATAGAGGATAGGATAGGATAGAGGATAGGATAGCGGATGGGATAGGATATAGGATTGGATAGGACAGAGGATAGGATAGGATAGAGGATAGGATAGGAATGAGGATAGGATAGGATAGAGGATAGGATAGCGGATGGGATAGGATATAGGATTGGATAGGACAGAGGATAGGATAGGATAGAGGATAGGATAGGAATGAGGATAGGATAGGATAGAGGATAGGATAGGATAGAGGATAGGATAGGATAGAGGATAGGATAGGATAGAGGATAGGATAGGATAGCAGATAGGATAGGAATGAGGATAGCATAGGATAGAGGATAGGATAAGATAGAGGATAGGATAGGGGATTGGATAGGATAGAGGATAGGAGACGATAGAGGATATGATAGGGGATTGTATAGGATAGAGGACTGGAGACGATAGGTGATAGGACAGGATAGAGGATAGGATAGGATAGGATAGAGGATAGGATAGGATAGAGGATAGGATAGGATGGAGGATAGGATAGGATAGAGGAGAGGATAGGATAGAGGATAGGATAGGATAGAGGATAGGATAGGATAGAGGATAGGATAGGATAGAGGATAGGATAGGATAGAGGATAGGATAGGATAGAGGATAGGATAGGATAGCGGATAGGATAGGGTAGAGTATAGGATAGGATAGAGGATAGGATAGGATGGAGGATAGGATAGGATAGAGGAGAGGATAGGATAGAGGATAGGATAGGATAGAGGATAGGATAGAGGATAGGATAGAGGATAGGATAGAGGATAGGATAGAGGATTGTATAGGATAGAGGATAGGATAGGAATGAGGATAGGATAGGATAGAGGATAGGATAAGATAGAGGATCGGATAGGATAGGATAGAGGATAGGATAGGATAGAGGATAGGATAGGATAGAGGATAGGATAGGATAGAGGATAGGATATAGGATTGGATAGGATAGAGGATAGGGTACGATAGTGGATAGGATAGAGGCTAGGATAGGATAGGGGATAGGATAGAGGATAGTATAGGATAGAGGACAGGATAGGATAGAGGATAGGATAGGATAGGATAGAGGATAGGATAGGATAGAGGATAGGATAGTATAGGGGATAGGATAGAGGATAGTATAGGATAGAGGACAGGATAGGATAGAGGATAGGATAGGATAGGATAGAGGATAGGATAGGATAGAGGATAGGATAGGATAGAGGATTGGATTGGATAGAGGATACGATAGGATAGAGGATAGGATAGGATATTATAGAGGATAGGATAGGATAGAGTATAGAATAGGATAGAGGATAGGATAGGATAGAGGATAGGATAGGAATGAGGATAGGATAGGATACAGGATTGGATAAGATAGAGGATCGGATAGGATCGGATAGAATATAGAATAGGATAGAGGATAGGATAGGATTGAGGATAGGATAGGATAGAGGATAGGATAGGATAGAGGATAGGATAGGATTGAGGATAGGATAGGATAGCGGATGGGATAGGATATAGGATTGGATAGGACAGAGGATAGGATAGGATAGAGGATAGGATAGGAATGAGGATAGGATAGGATAGAGGGTAGGATAAGATAGAGGATAGGATAGGGGATTGGATAGGATAGAGGATAGGAGACGATAGAGGATATGATAGGGGATTGTATAGGATAGAGGACTGGAGACGATAGGTGATAGGACAGGATAGAGGATAGGATAGGATAGGATAGAGGATAGGATAGGATAGAGGATAGGATAGGATGGAGGATAGGATAGGATAGAGGAGAGGATAGGATAGAGGATAGGATAGGATAGAGGATAGGATAGAGGATAGGATAGAGGATAGGATAGAGGATAGGATAGAGGATAGGATTGAGGATAGGATAGAGGATTGGATAGGATAGAGGATAGGATAGGATAGAGGATAGGATAGGAATGAGGATAGGATAGCATAGAGGATAGGATAAGATAGAGGATAGGATAGGATAGAGGATAGGATAGGATAGAATATAGAATAGGATAGAGGATAGGATAGGATATAGTATTGGATAGGATGGAGGATAGGATAGGATAGAGGATAGGATAGGACAGAGGATAGGATAGGATACAGGATAGGATAAGATAGAGGATCGGATAGAATATAGAATAGGATAGAGGATAGGATAGGATTGAGGATAGGATAGGATAGAGGATAGGATAGGATAGAGGATAGGATAGGATTGAGGATAGGATAGGATAGTGGATAGGATAGAGGATAGGATAGAGGATAGGATAGGGGATAGGATAGAGGATTGGATAGGATAGAGGATAGGATAGGATAGGGGATTGGATAGGATAGAGGATAGGAGACGATAGAGGATATGATAGGGGATTGTATAGGATAGAGGACTGGAGACGATAGGTGATAGGACAGGATAGAGGATAGGATAGGATAGGATAGAGGATAGGATAGGATAGAGGATAGGATAGGATAGAGGATAGGATAGGATAGAGGATAGGATAGGATAGCGGATAGGATAGGGTAGAGTATAGGATAGGATAGAGGATAGGATGGGATGGAGGATAGGATAGGATAGAGGAGAGGATAGGATAGAGGATAGGATAGGATAGAGGATAGGATAGAGGATAGGATAGAGGATAGGATAGAGGATTGGATAGGATAGAGGATAGGATAGGAATGAGGATAGGATAGGATAGAGGATAGGATAAGATAGCGGATCGGATAGGATAGCATAGAGGATAGGATAGGATAGAGGATAGGATAGGATAGAGGATTGGATTAGATAGAGGATAGGATATAGGATTGGATAGGATAGAGGATAGGGTACGATAGTGGATAGGATAGAGGCTAGGATAGGATAGGGGATAGGATAGAGGATAGTATAGGATAGAGGACAGGAGACGATAGAGGACAGGATAGGATAGAGGATAGGATAGGATAGAGGGTAGGATAGGATAGAGGATTGGATTAGATAGAGGATAGGATATAGGATTGGATAGGATAGAGGATAGGGTACGATAGTGGATAGGATAGAGGCTAGGATAGGATATGGGATAGGATAGAGGATAGTATAGGATAGAGGACAGGATAGGATAGAGGATAGGATAGGATAGGATAGAGGATAGGATAGGATAGAGGATAGGATAGGATAGAGGATTGGAGTGTATAGAGGATTAGAGTGTATAGAGGATAGGATATAGGATACGATAGGATAGAGGATAGGATAGGATATTATAGAGGATAGGATAGGATAGAGGATAGGATCGGATAGAGGATAGGATAGGATAGAGGATAGGATAGGATAGAGGATAGGATAGGATAGATGATTGGAGTGTATAGAGGATAGGATATAGGATTGGATAGGATAGAGGATAGGATACGATAGTGGATAGGACAGAGGATAGGATAGGATAGAGGATAGGATAGAGGATTGGATAGAATAGGTGATATTATAGGACAGAGTGTAGGACAGGATAGCGGATAGGATAGGATATAGGATTGGATAGGATAGAGGATAGGATAGGATGGAGAATAGGATAGGATAGCGGATAGGAATACGGTAGAGTATAGAACAGGATAGAGGATAGGATAGGAAAGAGGATAGGATAGGAATGAGGATAGGATAGGATAGAGGATAGGGTAAGATAGATAATCGGATAGGATCGGATAGAATATAGAATAGGATAGAGGATAGGATAGGATAGAGGATAGGATAGGATAGAGGATAGGATAGAGGATAGGATAGAGGATAGGATAGAGGATAGGATAGAGGATTGGATAGGATAGAGGATAGGATAGGATAGAGGATAGGATAGGATAGAGGATAGGATAGCGGATGGGATAGGATATAGGATTGGATAGGACAGAGGATAGGATAGGATAGAGGATAGGATAGGAATGAGGATAGGATAGGATAGAGGATAGGATAGGATAGAGGATAGGATAGGATAGAGGATAGGATAGGATAGAGGATAGGATAGGATAGCGGATAGGATAGGGTAGAGTATAGAATAGGATAGAGGATAGGATAGGATAGAGGATAGGATAGGATAGCGGATGGGATAGGATATAGGATTGGATAGGACAGAGTATAGGATAGGATAGAGGATAGGATAGGATAGAGGATTGTATTGGATAGAGGATAGGATAGGATAGAGGATAGGATAGGATATTATAGAGGATAGGATAGGATAGAGGATAGGATCGGATAGAGGATAGGATAGGATAGAGGATAGGATAGGATAGAGGATAGGATAGGATAGAGGATTGGAGTGTATAGAGGATAGGATATAGGATTGGATAGGATAGAGGATAGGATACGATAGTGGATAGGACAGAGGATAGGATAGGATAGAGGATAGGATAGAGGATTGGATAGAATAGGTGATATTATAGGACAGACTGTAGGACAGGATAGCGGATAGGATAGGATATAGGATTGGATAGGATAGAGGATAGGATAGGATGGAGAATAGGATAGGATAGCGTATAGGAATACGGTATAGTATAGAACAGGTTAGAGGATAGGATAGGATAGAGGATAGGATAGGAATGAGGATAGGATAGGATAGAGGATAGGATAAGATAGAGGATCGGATAGGATCGGATAGAATATAGAATAGGATAGAGGATAGGATAGGATAGAGGATAGGATAGGATAGAGGATAGGATAGGATAGAGGATAGGATAGAGGATAGGATAGAGGATAGGATAGAGGATAGGATAGAGGATAGGATAGAGGATAGGATAGAGGATAGGATAGAGGATAGAATAGGATAGAGGATAGGATAGGATAGAGGATAGGATAGGATAGATGATAGGATAGGATAGAGGATTGGATTAGATAGAGGATAGGAAATAGGATTGGATAGGATGGAGGATAGGATACGATAGTGGACAGGATAGAGGATAGGATAGGATAGGGGATAGGATAGAGGATTGTATAGAATAGGTGATATTATAGGATAGAGGGTAGGACAGGATAGCGGATAGGATAGGATATAGGATTCTATAGGATAGAGGATAGGATAGGATGGAGGATAGGATAGGATAGCGGATAGGATAGGGTAGAGTATAGAACAGGATAGAGGATAGGATAGGATAGAGGATAGGATAGGAATGAGGATAGGATAGGATAGAGGATAGGATAAGGTAGAGGATCGGATAGGATCGGATAGAATGTAGAATAGGATAGAGGATAGGATAGGATAGAGGATAGGATAGGATAGAGGATAGGATAGGATAGAGGATAGGATAGGATAGAGGATAGGATAGGATAGAGGATAGGATAGAGGATAGGATAGAGGATAGGATAGGATAGAGGATAGGATAGGATAGAGGATAGGATAGGATTGAGGATAGGATAGGATAGAGGATAGGATAGGATAGAGGATAGGATAGGATAGCGGATGGGATAGGATATAGGATTGGATAGGACAGAGGATAGGATAGGATAGAGGATAGGATAGGAATGAGGATAGGATAGGATAGAGGATAGGATAAGATAGAGGATAGGATAGGGGATTGGATAGGATAGAGGATAGGAGACGATAGAGGATATGATAGGGGATTGTATAGGATAGAGGACTGGAGACGATAGATGATAGGACAGGATAGAGGATAGGATAGGATAGGATAGAGGATAGGATAGGATGGAGGATAGGATAGGATAGAGGAGAGGATAGGATAGAGGATAGGATAGGATAGAGGATAGGATAGGATAGAGGATAGGATAGGATAGCGGATGGGATAGGATATAGGATTGGATAGGACAGACGATAGGATAGGATAGAGGATAGGATAGGAATGAGGATAGGATAGGATAGAGGATAGGATAAGATAGAGGATAGGATAGGGGATTGGATAGGAGAGAGGATAGGAGACGATAGAGGATATGATAGGGGATTGTATAGGATAGAGGACTGGAGACGATAGATGATAGGACAGGATAGAGGATAGGATAGGATAGGATAGAGGATAGGATAGCGGATGGGATAGGATATAGGATTTAATAGGACAGAGGATAGGATAGGATAGCGGATAGGATAGGGTAGAGTATAGGATAGGATAGAGGATAGGATGGGATGGAGGATAGGATAGGATAGAGGAGAGGATAGGATAGAGGATAGGATAGGATAGAGGATAGGATAGAGGATAGGATAGAGGATAGGATAGAGGATTGGATAGGATAGAGGATAGGATAGGAATGAGGATAGGATAGGATAGAGGATAGGATAAGATAGCGGATCGGATAGGATAGCATAGAGGATAGGATAGGATAGAGGATAGGATAGGATAGAGGATTGGATTAGATAGAGGATAGGATATAGGATTGGATAGGATAGAGGATAGGGTACGATAGTGGATAGGATAGAGGCTAGGATAGGATAGGGGATAGGATAGAGGATAGTATAGGATAGAGGACAGGAGACGATAGAGGACAGGATAGGATAGAGGATAGGATAGGATAGAGGGTAGGATAGGATAGAGGATTGGATTAGATAGAGGATAGGATATAGGATTGGATAGGATAGAGGATAGGGTACGATAGTGGATAGGATAGAGGCTAGGATAGGATATGGGATAGGATAGAGGATAGTATAGGATAGAGGACAGGATAGGATAGAGGATAGGATAGGATAGGATAGAGGATAGGATAGGATAGAGGATAGGATAGGATAGAGGATTGGAGTGTATAGAGGATTAGAGTGTATAGAGGATAGGATATAGGATACGATAGGATAGAGGATAGGATAGGATATTATAGAGGATAGGATAGGATAGAGGATAGGATCGGATAGAGGATAGGATAGGATAGAGGATAGGATAGGATAGAGGATAGGATAGGATAGATGATTGGAGTGTATAGAGGATAGGATATAGGATTGGATAGGATAGAGGATAGGATACGATAGTGGATAGGACAGAGGATAGGATAGGATAGAGGATAGGATAGAGGATTGGATAGAATAGGTGATATTATAGGACAGAGTGTAGGACAGGATAGCGGATAGGATAGGATATAGGATTGGATAGGATAGAGGATAGGATAGGATGGAGAATAGGATAGGATAGCGGATAGGAATACGGTAGAGTATAGAACAGGATAGAGGATAGGATAGGAAAGAGGATAGGATAGGAATGAGGATAGGATAGGATAGAGGATAGGGTAAGATAGATAATCGGATAGGATCGGATAGAATATAGAATAGGATAGAGGATAGGATAGGATAGAGGATAGGATAGGATAGAGGATAGGATAGAGGATAGGATAGAGGATAGGATAGAGGATAGGATAGAGGATTGGATAGGATAGAGGATAGGATAGGATAGAGGATAGGATAGGATAGAGGATAGGATAGCGGATGGGATAGGATATAGGATTGGATAGGACAGAGGATAGGATAGGATAGAGGATAGGATAGGAATGAGGATAGGATAGGATAGAGGATAGGATAGGATAGAGGATAGGATAGGATAGAGGATAGGATAGGATAGAGGATAGGATAGGATAGCGGATAGGATAGGGTAGAGTATAGAATAGGATAGAGGATAGGATAGGATAGAGGATAGGATAGGATAGCGGATGGGATAGGATATAGGATTGGATAGGACAGAGTATAGGATAGGATAGAGGATAGGATAGGATAGAGGATTGTATTGGATAGAGGATAGGATAGGATAGAGGATAGGATAGGATATTATAGAGGATAGGATAGGATAGAGGATAGGATCGGATAGAGGATAGGATAGGATAGAGGATAGGATAGGATAGAGGATAGGATAGGATAGAGGATTGGAGTGTATAGAGGATAGGATATAGGATTGGATAGGATAGAGGATAGGATACGATAGTGGATAGGACAGAGGATAGGATAGGATAGAGGATAGGATAGAGGATTGGATAGAATAGGTGATATTATAGGACAGACTGTAGGACAGGATAGCGGATAGGATAGGATATAGGATTGGATAGGATAGAGGATAGGATAGGATGGAGAATAGGATAGGATAGCGTATAGGAATACGGTATAGTATAGAACAGGTTAGAGGATAGGATAGGATAGAGGATAGGATAGGAATGAGGATAGGATAGGATAGAGGATAGGATAAGATAGAGGATCGGATAGGATCGGATAGAATATAGAATAGGATAGAGGATAGGATAGGATAGAGGATAGGATAGGATAGAGGATAGGATAGGATAGAGGATAGGATAGAGGATAGGATAGAGGATAGGATAGAGGATAGGATAGAGGATAGGATAGAGGATAGGATAGAGGATAGGATAGAGGATAGAATAGGATAGAGGATAGGATAGGATAGAGGATAGGATAGGATAGATGATAGGATAGGATAGAGGATTGGATTAGATAGAGGATAGGAAATAGGATTGGATAGGATGGAGGATAGGATACGATAGTGGACAGGATAGAGGATAGGATAGGATAGGGGATAGGATAGAGGATTGTATAGAATAGGTGATATTATAGGATAGAGGGTAGGACAGGATAGCGGATAGGATAGGATATAGGATTCTATAGGATAGAGGATAGGATAGGATGGAGGATAGGATAGGATAGCGGATAGGATAGGGTAGAGTATAGAACAGGATAGAGGATAGGATAGGATAGAGGATAGGATAGGAATGAGGATAGGATAGGATAGAGGATAGGATAAGGTAGAGGATCGGATAGGATCGGATAGAATGTAGAATAGGATAGAGGATAGGATAGGATAGAGGATAGGATAGGATAGAGGATAGGATAGGATAGAGGATAGGATAGGATAGAGGATAGGATAGGATAGAGGATAGGATAGAGGATAGGATAGAGGATAGGATAGGATAGAGGATAGGATAGGATAGAGGATAGGATAGGATTGAGGATAGGATAGGATAGAGGATAGGATAGGATAGAGGATAGGATAGGATAGCGGATGGGATAGGATATAGGATTGGATAGGACAGAGGATAGGATAGGATAGAGGATAGGATAGGAATGAGGATAGGATAGGATAGAGGATAGGATAAGATAGAGGATAGGATAGGGGATTGGATAGGATAGAGGATAGGAGACGATAGAGGATATGATAGGGGATTGTATAGGATAGAGGACTGGAGACGATAGATGATAGGACAGGATAGAGGATAGGATAGGATAGGATAGAGGATAGGATAGGATGGAGGATAGGATAGGATAGAGGAGAGGATAGGATAGAGGATAGGATAGGATAGAGGATAGGATAGGATAGAGGATAGGATAGGATAGCGGATGGGATAGGATATAGGATTGGATAGGACAGACGATAGGATAGGATAGAGGATAGGATAGGAATGAGGATAGGATAGGATAGAGGATAGGATAAGATAGAGGATAGGATAGGGGATTGGATAGGAGAGAGGATAGGAGACGATAGAGGATATGATAGGGGATTGTATAGGATAGAGGACTGGAGACGATAGATGATAGGACAGGATAGAGGATAGGATAGGATAGGATAGAGGATAGGATAGCGGATGGGATAGGATATAGGATTTAATAGGACAGAGGATAGGATAGGATAGAGGATAGGATAGGAATGAGGATAGGATAGGATAGAGGATTGGATTAGATAGAGGATAGGAAATAGGATTGGATAGGATGGAGGATAGGATACGATAGTGGACAGGATAGAGGATAGGATAGGATAGGGGATAGGATAGAGGATTGTATAGAATAGGTGATATTATAGGATAGAGGGTAGGACAGGATAGCGGATAGGATACGATATAGGATTCTATAGGATAGAGGATAGGATAGGATGGAGGATAGGATTGGATAGCGGATAGGATAGGATATAGTATTGGATAGGATGGAGGATAGGATAGGATAGAGGATAGGATAGGACAGAGGATAGGATAGGATAGAGGATAGGATAGGATAGAGGATAGGATAGGATAGAGGATTGGATTAGATAGAGGATAGGAAATAGGATTGGATAGGATGGAGGATAGGATACGATAGTGGACAGGATAGAGGATAGGATAGGATAGGGGATAGGATAGAGGATTGTATAGAATAGGTGATATTATAGGATAGAGGGTAGGACAGGATAGCGGATAGGATACGATATAGGATTCTATAGGATAGAGGATAGGATAGGATGGAGGATAGGATAGGATAGCGGATAGGATAGGGTAGAGTATAGAACAGGATAGAGGATAGGATAGGATAGAGGATAGGATAGGAATGAGGATAGGATAGGATAGAGGATAGGATAAGGTAGAGGATCGGATAGGATCGGATAGAGGATAGGATAGGATAGAGGATAGGATAGGATAGAGGATAGGATAGGATAGAGGATAGGATAGGATAGAGGATTGGAGTGTATAGAGGATTAGAGTGTATAGAGGATAGGATATAGGATACGATAGGATAGAGGATAGGATAGGATATTATAGAGGATAGGATAGGATAGAGGATAGGATCGGATAGAGGATAGGATAGGATAGAGGATAGGATAGGATAGAGGATAGGATAGGATAGATGATTGGAGTGTATAGAGGATTAGAGTGTATAGAGGATAGGATATAGGATACGATAGGATAGAGGATAGGATAGGATATTATAGAGGATAGGATAGGATAGAGGATAGGATCGGATAGAGGATAGGATAGGATAGAGGATAGGATAGGATAGAGGATAGGATAGGATAGATGATTGGAGTGTATAGAGGATAGGATATAGGATTGGATAGGATAGAGGATAGGATACGATAGTGGATAGGACAGAGGATAGGATAGGATAGAGGATAGGATAGAGGATTGGATAGAATAGGTGATATTATAGGACAGAGTGTAGGACAGGATAGCGGATAGGATAGGATATAGGATTGGATAGGATAGAGGATAGGATAGGATGGAGAATAGGATAGGATAGCGGATAGGAATACGGTAGAGTATAGAACAGGATAGAGGATAGGATAGGAAAGAGGATAGGATAGGAATGAGGATAGGATAGGATAGAGGATAGGGTAAGATAGATAATCGGATAGGATCGGATAGAATATAGAATAGGATAGAGGATAGGATAGGATAGAGGATAGGATAGGATAGAGGATAGGATAGAGGATAGGATAGAGGATAGGATAGAGGATAGGATAGAGGATTGGATAGGATAGAGGATAGGATAGGATAGAGGATAGGATAGGATAGAGGATAGGATAGCGGATGGGATAGGATATAGGATTGGATAGGACAGAGGATAGGATAGGATAGAGGATAGGATAGGAATGAGGATAGGATAGGATAGAGGATAGGATAGGATAGAGGATAGGATAGGATAGAGGATAGGATAGGATAGAGGATAGGATAGGATAGCGGATAGGATAGGGTAGAGTATAGAATAGGATAGAGGATAGGATAGGATAGAGGATAGGATAGGATAGCGGATGGGATAGGATATAGGATTGGATAGGACAGAGTATAGGATAGGATAGAGGATAGGATAGGATAGAGGATTGTATTGGATAGAGGATAGGATAGGATAGAGGATAGGATAGGATATTATAGAGGATAGGATAGGATAGAGGATAGGATCGGATAGAGGATAGGATAGGATAGAGGATAGGATAGGATAGAGGATAGGATAGGATAGAGGATTGGAGTGTATAGAGGATAGGATATAGGATTGGATAGGATAGAGGATAGGATACGATAGTGGATAGGACAGAGGATAGGATAGGATAGAGGATAGGATAGAGGATTGGATAGAATAGGTGATATTATAGGACAGACTGTAGGACAGGATAGCGGATAGGATAGGATATAGGATTGGATAGGATAGAGGATAGGATAGGATGGAGAATAGGATAGGATAGCGTATAGGAATACGGTATAGTATAGAACAGGTTAGAGGATAGGATAGGATAGAGGATAGGATAGGAATGAGGATAGGATAGGATAGAGGATAGGATAAGATAGAGGATCGGATAGGATCGGATAGAATATAGAATAGGATAGAGGATAGGATAGGATAGAGGATAGGATAGGATAGAGGATAGGATAGGATAGAGGATAGGATAGAGGATAGGATAGAGGATAGGATAGAGGATAGGATAGAGGATAGGATAGAGGATAGGATAGAGGATAGGATAGAGGATAGGATAGAGGATAGAATAGGATAGAGGATAGGATAGGATTGAGGATAGGATAGGATAGAGTATAGGATAGAGGATAGGATAGAGGATAGGATAGAGGATAGGATAGAGGATTGGATAGGATAGAGGATAGGATAGGATAGAGGATAGGATAGGATAGAGGATAGGATAGCGGATGGGATAGGATATAGGATTGGATAGGACAGAGAATAGGATAGGATAGAGGATAGGATAGGAATGAGGATAGGATAGGATAGAGGATAGGATAGGATAGATGATAGGATAGGATAGAGGATTGGATTAGATAGAGGATAGGAAATAGGATTGGATAGGATGGAGGATAGGATACGATAGTGGACAGGATAGAGGATAGGATAGGATAGGGGATAGGATAGAGGATTGTATAGAATAGGTGATATTATAGGATAGAGGGTAGGACAGGATAGCGGATAGGATAGGATATAGGATTCTATAGGATAGAGGATAGGATAGGATGGAGGATAGGATAGGATAGCGGATAGGATAGGGTAGAGTATAGAACAGGATAGAGGATAGGATAGGATAGAGGATAGGATAGGAATGAGGATAGGATAGGATAGAGGATAGGATAAGGTAGAGGATCGGATAGGATCGGATAGAATGTAGAATAGGATAGAGGATAGGATAGGATAGAGGATAGGATAGGATAGAGGATAGGATAGGATAGAGGATAGGATAGGATAGAGGATAGGATAGGATAGAGGATAGGATAGAGGATAGGATAGAGGATAGGATAGGATAGAGGATAGGATAGGATAGAGGATAGGATAGGATTGAGGATAGGATAGGATAGAGGATAGGATAGGATAGAGGATAGGATAGGATAGAGGATAGGATAGGATAGAGGATAGGATAGGATAGAGGATAGGATAGGATAGAGGATAGGATAGGATAGAGGATAGGATAGGATAGAGGATAGGATAGGATAGAGGATAGGATAGGATAGAGGATAGGATAGGATAGAGGATAGGATAGGATAGAGGATAGGATAGGATAGAGGATAGGATAGGATAGCGGATAGGATAGGGTAGAGTATAGGATAGGATAGAGGATAGGATAGGATGGAGGATAGGATAGGATAGAGGAGAGGATAGGATAGAGGATAGGATAGGATAGAGGATAGGATAGAGGATAGGATAGAGGATAGGATAGAGGATTGGATAGGATAGAGGATAGGATAGGAATGAGGATAGGATAGGAATGAGGATAGGATAGGATAGAGGATAGGATAAGATAGAGGATCGGATAGGATCGGATAGAATATAGAATAGGATAGAGGATAGGATAGGATAGAGGATAGGATAGGATAGAGGATAGGATAGAGGATAGGATAGAGGATAGGATAGAGGATAGGATAGATGATAGGATAGAGGATAGGATAGGATAGAGGATAGGATAGGATTGAGGATAGGATAGGATAGAGTATAGGATAGAGGATAGGATAGAGGATAGGATAGAGGATAGGATAGAGGATTGGATAGGATAGAGGATAGGATAGGATAGAGGATAGGATAGGATATAGGATTGGATAGGACAGACGATAGGATAGGATAGAGGATAGGATAGGAATGAGGATAGGATAGGATAGAGGATAGGATAGGATAGCGGATAGGATAGGGTAGAGTATAGAATAGGATAGAGGATAGGATAGGATAGAGGATAGGTTAGGAATGAGGATAGGATAGGATACAGGATAGGATAAGATAGAGGATCGGATAGGATCGGATAGAATATAGAATAGGATAGAGGATAGGATAGGATTGAGGATAGGATAGGATAGAGGATAGGATAGGATAGAGGATAGGATAGGATTGAGGATACGATAGGATAGCGGATAGGATAGGGTAGAGTATAGAATAGGATAGAGGATAGGATAGGATAGAGGATAGGATAGGAATGAGGATAGGATAGGATACAGGATAGGATAAGATAGAGGATCGGATAGGATCGGATAGAATATAGAATAGGATAGAGGATAGGATAGGATTGAGGATAGGATAGGATAGAGGATAGGATAGGATAGAGGATAGGATAGGATTGAGGATAGGATAGGATAGCGGATGGGATAGGATATAGGATTGGATAGGACAGAGGATAGGATAGGATAGAGGATAGGATAGGAATGAGGATAGGATAGGATAGAGGATAGGATAAGATAGAGGATAGGATAGGGGATTGGATAGGATAGAGGATAGGAGACGATAGAGGATATGATAGGGGATTGTATAGGATAGAGGACTGGAGACGATAGGTGATAGGACAGCATAGAGGATAGGATAGGATAGGATAGAGGATAGGATAGGATAGAGGATAGGATAGGATGGAGGATAGGATAGGATAGAGGAGAGGATAGGATAGAGGATAGGATAGGATAGAGGATAGGATAGAGGATAGGATAGAGGATAGGATAGAGGACAGGATAGAGGATAGGATTGAGGATAGGATAGAGGATTGGATAGGATAGAGGATAGGATAGGATAGAGGATAGGATAGGAATGAGGATAGGATAGCATAGAGGATAGGATAAGATAGAGGATAGGATAGGATAGAGGATAGGATAGGAATGAGGATAGGATAGGATAGAGGATAGGATAAGATAGAGGATCGGATAGGATCGGATAGAATATAGAATAGGATAGAGGATAGGATAGGATTGAGGATAGGATAGGATAGAGGATAGGATAGGATAGAGGATAGGATAAGATAGAGGATAGGATAGGGGATTGGATAGGATAGAGGATAGGAGACGATAGAGGATATGATAGGGGATTGTATAGGATAGAGGACTGGAGACGATAGATGATAGGACAGGATAGAGGATAGGATAGGATAGAGGATAGGATAGGAATGAGGATAGGATAGGATAGAGGATTGGATTAGATAGAGGATAGGAAATAGGATTGGATAGGATGGAGGATATGATAGGGGATTGTATAGGATAGAGGACTGGAGACGATAGGTGATAGGACAGGATAGAGGATAGGATAGGATAGGATAGAGGATAGGATAGGAATGAGGATAGGATAGGATAGAGGATAGGATAAGATAGAGGATAGGATAGGGGATTGGATAGGATAGAGGATAGGAGACGATAGAGGATATGATAGGGGATTGTATAGGATAGAGGACTGGAGACGATAGGTGATAGGACAGGATAGAGGATAGGATAGGATAGGATAGAGGATAGGATAGGATAGAGGATAGGATAGGATGGAGGATAGGATAGGATAGAGGAGAGGATAGGATAGAGGATAGGATAGGATAGAGGATAGGATAGAGGATAGGATAGAGGATAGGATAGAGGACAGGATAGAGGATAGGATTGAGGATAGGATAGAGGATTGGATAGGATAGAGGATAGGATAGGATAGAGGATAGGATAGGAATGAGGATAGGATAGCATAGAGGATAGGATAAGATAGAGGATAGGATAGGATAGAGGATAGGATAGGAATGAGGATAGGATAGGATAGAGGATAGGATAAGATAGAGGATCGGATAGGATCGGATAGAATATAGAATAGGATAGAGGATAGGATAGGATTGAGGATAGGATAGGATAGAGGATAGGATAGGATAGAGGATAGGATAGGATAGGATAGTGGATAGGATAGAGGATAGGATAGAGGATAGGATAGGGGATAGGATAGAGGATTGGATAGGATAGAGGATAGGATAGGATAGAGGATAGGATAGGATAGAGGATAGGATAGGATAGAGGATAGGATAAGATAGAGGATAGGATAGGGGATTGGATAGGATAGAGGATAGGAGACGATAGAGGATATGATAGGGGATTGTATAGGATAGAGGACTGGAGACGATAGGTGATAGGACAGGATAGAGGATAGGATAGGATAGGATAGAGGATAGGATAGGATAGAGGATAGGATAGGATAGAGGATAGGATAGGATAGAGGATAGGATAGGATAGAGGATAGGATAGGATAGAGGATAGGATAGGATAGCGGATAGGATAGGGTAGAGTATAGGATAGGATAGAGGATAGGATAGGATGGAGGATAGGATAGGATAGAGGAGAGGATAGGATAGAGGATAGGATAGGATAGAGGATAGGATAGAGGATAGGATAGAGGATAGGATAGAGGATAGGATAGAGGATTGGATAGGATAGAGGATAGGATAGGAATGAGGATAGGATAGGATAGAGGATAGGATAAGATAGAGGATCGGATAGGATAGGATAGAGGATAGGATAGGATAGAGGATAGGATAGGATAGAGGATTGGAATAGATAGAGGATAGGATATAGGATTGGATAGGATAGAGGATAGGGTACGATAGTGGATAGGATAGAGGCTAGGATAGGATAGGGGATAGGATAGAGGATAGTATAGGATAGAGGACAGGAGACGATAGAGGACAGGATAGGATAGAGGATAGGATAGGATAGAGGGTAGGATAGGATAGAGGATTGGATTAGATAGAGGATAGGATATAGGATTGGATAGGATAGAGGATAGGGTACGATAGTGGATAGGATAGAGGCTAGGATAGGATATGGGATAGGATAGAGGATAGTATAGGATAGAGGACAGGATAGGATAGAGGATAGGATAGGATAGGATAGAGGATAGGATAGGATAGAGGATAGGATAGGATAGAGGATTGGAGTGTATAGAGGATTAGAGTGTATAGAGGATAGGATATAGGATACGATAGGATAGAGGATAGGATAGGATATTATAGAGGATAGGATAGGATAGAGGATAGGATCGGATAGAGGATAGGATAGGATAGAGGATAGGATAGGATAGAGGATAGGATAGGATAGATGATTGGAGTGTATAGAGGATAGGATATAGGATTGGATAGGATAGAGGATAGGATACGATAGTGGATAGGACAGAGGATAGGATAGGATAGAGGATAGGATAGAGGATTGGATAGAATAGGTGATATTATAGGACAGAGTGTAGGACAGGATAGCGGATAGGATAGGATATAGGATTGGATAGGATAGAGGATAGGATAGGATGGAGAATAGGATAGGATAGCGGATAGGAATACGGTAGAGTATAGAACAGGATAGAGGATAGGATAGGAAAGAGGATAGGATAGGAATGAGGATAGGATAGGATAGAGGATAGGGTAAGATAGATAATCGGATAGGATCGGATAGAATATAGAATAGGATAGATGATAGGACAGGATAGAGGATAGGATTGAGGATAGGATAGAGGATTGGATAGGATAGAGGATAGGATAGGATAGAGGATAGGATAGGAATGAGGATAGGATAGCATAGAGGATAGGATAAGATAGAGGATAGGTTAGGATAGAGGATAGGATAGGATAGAGGATAGGATAGGATAGCGGATAGGATAGGGTAGCGTATAGAATGGGATAGAGGATAGGATAGGATAGAGGATAGGATAGGAATGAGGATAGGATAGGATAGAGGATAGGATAAGATAGAGGATCGGATAGGATCGGGTAGAATATAGAATAGGATAGAGGATAGGATAGGATTGAGGATAGGATAGGATAGAGGATAGGATAGGATAGAGGATAGGATAGGATTGAAGATAGGATAGGATAGTGAATAGGATAGAGGATAGGATAGAGGATAGGATAGGGGATAGGATAGAGGATTGGATAGGATAGAGGATAGGATAGGATAGAGGATAGGATAGGATAGAGGATAGGATAGAATAGCGGATAGGATAGGATATAGTATTGGATAGGATGGAGGATAGGATAGGATAGAGGATAGGATAGGACAGAGGATAGGATAGGATAGAGGATAGGATAGGTTAGAGGATAGGATAAGATAGAGGATTGGATTAGATAGAGGATAGGAAATAGGATTGGATAGGATGGAGGATAGGATACGATAGTGGACAGGATAGAGGATAGGATAGGATAGCGGATGGGATAGGATATAGGATTGGATAGGACAGAGGATAGGATAGGATAGAGGATAGGATAGGAATGAGGATAGGATAGGATAGAGGATAGGATAAGATAGAGGATAGGATAGGGGATTGGATAGGATCGAGGATAGGAGACGATAGAGGATATGATAGGGGATTGTATAGGATAGAGGACTGGAGACGATAGATGATAGGACAGGATAGAGGATAGGATAGGATAGGATAGAGGATAGGATAGGATAGAGGATAGGATAGCGGATGGGATAGGATATAGGATTGGATAGGACAGAGGATAGGATAGGATAGAGGATAGGATAGGAATGAGGATAGGATAGGATAGAGGATAGGATAGGATAGAGGATAGGATAGGATAGGATAGCGGATAGGATAGGGTAGAGTATAGAATAGGATAGAGGATAGGATAGGATAGAGGATAGGATAGGAATGAGGATAGGATAGGATAGAGGATAGGATAGAGGATTGGATAGGATAGAGGATAGGATAATGGAGGCCCTGGTCTTCCACCGGGTGCCTCTGTATCTCAGAAGGGTGATCGGGAGCTATCTCTCCGACAGGGGTATAGAGTATCCCGGCCGGTACGGGATGGTGCGCAGGGGCGTCGTGCGCGGGGTTCCGCAGGGCTCGGTGTTGGGCCCGTTGCTGTGGAATCTTGCGTACGATCGCGTCCTGCGGGAGGAGATGCCCCCCGGGGTCAGCCTGACGTGTTACGCCGACGACACGCTGGTATTGGCCACCGGGAGGTATGCGAAGGAGGCCATCTGCCTGGCGGAGCGCGGCGCGTGGCGCGCGGTGCGCGCGATCCGGTCGCTGGGCCTAGAGGTGTCCGTCGAGAAAACCAGGGCCATGTGGTTTCTCCGCTCGGCCCGGTTGGCGGCGCCTCCCCAGTGCTGGATCTGCGTGGGGGAGGGGATGGTCAAGGTCGGGTCCCAGATGCGGTACCTGGGACTCGAGCTTGACGGCCGGTGGCGTTTTGACCGCCACCTTGAGTCGCTGGCGCCCCGGGCGGAGAGGGCGACCGCTGCGCTCGGTCGCCTTCTCCCGAATCTCGGGGGACCCTGTGGACGGGTGCGTCGTCTGTTCGCGGTGGTGGTGCGAGTTTTGGTCCTGTACGGAGCCCCTGTATGGGCGCACGATGTCTTGGCTAGGGGGCGCAGTGGCGGCACACGGTCGCTGCTGCGTCGCATCGAGCGCAGGCTGGCCATAGGCATCGTGCGGGGGTACCGCACCATTTCATACGCGACGGCGATGGTGATGTCGGGGCTGATCCCCCTCGAGCTGGAGGCCCGCGTGTTGGCGGATGTGCATACGCACTCCAGGGAACTCCGGCTCCGGGGGGTGGCCCCGGATCAGGCGCGGCTCATGGTGGATGAGCTCAGGCGACATGCTCGGCGGCACGCAGCCCGGGAGTGGCGCGATAGCCTTCCCGGGACGAGGGAGGGCGAGAGGCGGGCCGTTCGGGCCATCCTCCCGGTGTTCGATCAATGGAACAGGGGATGGATGGGGCATAGGGTCTCCTACCGTGTGACGCAGGTGATGAGCGGGCACGGGTGCTTCGGCGACTACCTGTGTCGCATCGGGAGGGAGACCGAGGAGGCGTGTCACCACTGCGGCGAGCCGCGGGACACGGCGCAACACACTCTGGAGGAGTGTCCGGCATGGGGGGGAGAGCGCCGTGCCCTGCGGCGCGCGGTGGGCCACGACCTCTCGCTCCCGGCTGTCGTCGCTGCGGCAGCCGGTGGCGAGGAGGCGTGGAGGGGGTTCGCTTCCTTCTGCGAGCGGGTTATGCTGCGGAAGGAGGCTGCGGAACGGGATCGGGAGCGTAATCACGATCCCGGTCGAAGGGGGGGAGGCGGCGCAGGGTACGCCCCGGGGGCGTACCCCCGTTGCGACGCCTCTGACGCGAGCGGGGACGCCCTTGATGATCTCGAGGCGGGGGATCGGATATCCCCTTACACTCGGTCACCAACGGCGTCCCCGGAGGCCGCCGGGCATCTCGGGCGGGGGCTCGGATGCTCATCGGGCGGCCTAACACGGGGGGAAGGCGCCACGTCGTCCGTTGCGTGGTGCCTTCGGATAGAGTAGGTACGGGAGGGGGCCGCGTCCCCCCCCCTGGGTGGTATGCTAAGGCGGGGGCACACCGGATTGACATGCGCGCGCAGAGCACGGGTGCCCCCAGGAGTCTAGGGACGGACGGGGAGGAGTTAGTGGGTATACTCGGCGTTGCACCAACCAGCCGAGGAGTCCCACATAACCCGGACCACCCCCCCCCCCCGGGGGGTTCGGGTATCCGTAACGAGATTACCTCCTCGAAAAAAAAAAAAAAAAAAAAAAAAAAAAAATAGGATAGAGGATAGGATATGATAGAGGATAGGATAGGGGATTGGATAGGAGAGAGGATAGGAGACGATAGAGGATATGATAGGGGATTGTATAGGATAGAGGACTGGAGACGATAGATGATAGGACAGGATAGAGGATAGGATAGAATAGGATAGAGGATAGGATAGCGGATGGGATAGGATATAGGATTGGATAGGACAGAGGATAGGATAGGATAGAGGATAGGATAGGAATGAGGATAGGATAGGATAGAGGATAGGATAGGATAGAGGATAGGATAGGATAGAGGATAGGATAGGATAGAGGATAGGATAGGATAGAGGATAGGATAGGATAGAGGATAGGATATTATAGCGGATAGGATAGGGTAGAGTATAGAATAGGATAGAGGATAGGATTGGATAGAGGCTGGGATAGGATTGAGGATAGGATAGGATAGAGGATAGGATAGCATAGAGGATAGGATATGATTGAGGATAGGACAGGATAGTGGATAGGATAGTGGATAGGATAGAGGATAGGATAGGGGATAGGATAGAGGATTGGATAGGATAGAGGATAGGATAGGATAGAGGATAGGATATGATTGAGGATAGGATAGGATAGTGGATAGGATAGTGGATAGGATAGAGGATAGGATAGGGGATAGGATAGAGGATTGGATAGGATAGAGGATAGGATAGGATAGAGGATAGGATAGGATAGAGGATAGGATAGAATAGCGGATAGGATAGGATATAGTATTGGATAGGATGGAGGATAGGATAGGATAGAGGATAGGATAAGATAGAGGATCGGATAGGATCGGATAGAATATAGAATAGGATAGAGGATAGGATAGGATTGAGGATAGGATAGGATAGAGGATAGGATAGGATAGAGGATAGGATATGATTGAGGATAGGATAGGATAGTGGATAGGATAGTGGATAGGATAGAGGATAGGATAGGGGATAGGATAGAGGATTGGATAGGATAGAGGATAGGATAGGATAGAGGATAGGATAGGATAGAGGATAGGATAGAATTGCGGATAGGATAGGATATAGTATTGGATAGGATGGAGGATAGGATAGGATAGAGGATAGGATAGGACAGAGGATAGGATAGGATAGAGGATAGGATAGGATAGAGGATAGGATAGGATAGAGGATAGGATAGGAATGAGGATAGGATAGGATAGAGGATAGGATAGAGGATTGGATAGGATAGAGGATAGGATATGATAGAGGATAGGATAGGATAGAGGATAGGATAGGATAGCGGATGGGATAGGATATTTGATTGGATAGGACAGACGATAGGATAGGATAGAGGATAGGATAGGAATGAGGATAGGATAGGATAGAGGATAGGATAAGATAGAGGATATGATAGGGGATTGTATAGGATAGAGGACTGGAGACGATAGATGATAGGACAGGATAGAGGATAGGATAGGATAGGATAGAGGATAGGATAGCGGATGGGATAGGATATAGGATTGGATAGGACAGAGGATAGGATAGGATAGAGGATAGGATAGGAATGAGGATAGGATAGGATAGAGGATAGGATAGGATAGAGGATAGGATAGGATAGAGGATAGGATAGGATAGAGGATAGGATAGGATAGAGGATAGGATAGGATAGCGGATAGGATAGGGTAGAGTATAGAATAGGATAGAGGATAGGATAGGATAGAGGATAGGATAGGATAGAGGATAGGATAGGATAGAGGATAGGATAGGATAGCGGATAGGATAGGGTAGAGTATAGAATAGGATAGAGGATAGGATAGGATAGAGGATAGGATAGGAATGAGGATAGGATAGGATAGAGGATAGGATAGAGGATTGGATAGGATAGAGGATAGGATATGATAGAGGATAGGATAGGAATGAGGATAGGATAGGATAGAGGATAGGATAGGATAGAGGATAGGATAGGATAGAGGATAGGATAGGATAGAGGATAGGATAGGATAGCGGATAGGATAGGGTAGAGTATAGAATAGGATAGAGGATAGGATAGGATAGAGGATATAATAAGATAGAGGATCGGATAGGATCGGATAGAATATAGAATAGGATAGAGTATAGGATAGGATTGAGGATAGGATAGGATAGAGGATAGGATAGGATAGAGGATAGGATATGATTGAGGATAGGATAGGATAGTGGATAGGATAGTGGATAGGATAGAGGATACGATAGGGGATAGGATAGAGGATTGGATAGGATAGAGGATAGGATAGGATAGAGGATAGGATAGGATAGAGGATAGGATAGAATAGCGGATAGGATAGGATATAGTATTGGATAGGATGGAGGATAGGATAGGATAGAGGATAGGATAGGACAGAGGATAGGATAGGATAGAGGATAGGATAGGATAGAGGATAGGATAGGATAGAGGATTGGAGTGTATAGAGGATAGGATATAGGATTGGATAGGATAGAGGATAGGATACGATAGTGGATAGGACAGAGGATAGGATAGGATAGAGGATAGGATAGGATATAGGATTGGATAGGATAGAGGATAGGATAGGATGGAGAATAGGATAGGATAGCGGATAGGAATACGGTAGAGTATAGAACAGGATAGAGGATAGGATAGGATAGAGGATAGGATAGGAATGAGGATAGGATAGGATAGAGGATAGGATAGGATAGAGGATAGGATAGAGGATAGGATAGAGGATAGGATAGAGGATAGGATTGAGGATAGGATAGAGGATTGGATAGGATAGAGGATAGGATAGGATAGAGGATAGGTTAGGAATGAGGATAGGATAGCATAGAGGATAGGATAAGATAGAGGATAGGATAGGATAGAGGATAGGATAGGATAGACGATAGGATAGGATAGCGGATAGGATAGGGTAGAGTATAGAATAGGATAGAGGATAGGATAGGATAGAGGATAGGATAGGAATGAGGATAGGATAGGATAGAGGATAGGATAAGATAGAGGATCGGATAGAATATAGAATAGGATAGAGGATAGGATAGGATTGAGGATAGGATAGGATAGAGGATAGGATAGGATAGACGATAGGATAGGATAGCGGATAGGATAGGGTAGAGTATAGAATAGGATAGAGGATAGGATAGGATAGAGGATAGGATAGGAATGAGGATAGGATAGGATAGAGGATAGGATAAGATAGAGGATCGGATAGAATATAGAATAGGATAGAGGATAGGATAGGATTGAGGATAGGATAGGATAGAGGATAGGATAGGATAGAGGATAGGATAGGGGATTGGATAGGCTAGAGGATAGGAGACGATAGAGGATATGATAGGGGATTGTATAGGATAGAGGACTGGAGACGATAGATGATAGGACAGGATAGAGGATAGGATAGGATAGGATAGAGGATAGGATAGGATAGAGGATAGGATAGCGGATGGGATAGGATATAGGATTGGATAGGACAGAGGATAGGATAGGATAGAGGATAGGATAGGAATGAGGATAGGATAGGATAGCGGATGGGATAGGATATAGTATTGGATAGGACAGAGGATAGGATAGGATAGAGGATAGGATAGGAATGAGGATAGGATAGGATAGAGGATAGGATAGGATAGAGGATAGGATAGGATAGAGGATAGGATAGGATAGAGGATAGGATAGGATAGAGGATAGGATAGGATAGCGGATAGGATAGGGTAGAGTATAGAATAGGATAGAGGATAGGATAGGATTGAGGATAGGATAGGATTGAGGATAGGATAGGATAGAGGATAGGATAGGATAGCGGATGGGATAGGATATAGGATTGGATAGGACAGAGGATAGGATAGGATAGGATAGAGGATAGGATAGAGGATAGGATAGAGAATAGGTGAGGATAGAGAATATTAACGGATAGATGATATTATAGGATAGATGATAGGATTGGATAGAGGATAGGATAGAGGATAGGATAGGATCGGATAGAGGATAGGATAGGATAGAGGATAGGATAGGATAGAGGATAGGATAGGATAGAGGATAGGATAGGATAGAGGATAGGATAGGATAGAGGATAGGATAGGATAGAGGATAGGATAGGATAGAGGATTGGAGTGTATAGAGGATAGGATATAGGATTGGATAGGATAGAGGATAGGACAGAGGATAGGATGGGATAGAGGATAGGATAGGATAGAGGATTGGATTGGATAGAGGATAGGATAGGATAGAGGATAGGATAGGATATTATAGAGGATAGGATAGGATAGAGGATAGGATCGGAGAGAGGATAGGATAGGATAGAGGATAGGATAGGATAGAGGATAGGATAGGATAGAGGATTGGAGTGTATAGAGGATAGGATATAGGATTGGATAGGATAGAGGATAGGATACGATAGTGGATAGGACAGAGGATAGGATAGGATAGAGGATAGGATAGAGGATTGGATAGAATAGGTGATATTATAGGACAGAGTGTAGGACAGGATAGCGGATAGGATAGGATATAGGATTGGATAGGATAGAGGATAGGATAGGATGGAGAATAGGATAGGATAGCGTATAGGAATACGGTAGAGTATAGAACAGGATAGAGGATAGGATAGGATAGAGGATAGGATAGGAATGAGGATAGGATAGGATAGAGGATAGGATAAGATAGAGGATCGGATAGGATCGGATAGAATATAGAATAGGTTAGAGGATAGGATAGGATAGAGGATAGGATAGGATAGAGGATAGGATAGGATAGAGGATAGGATAGGATAGAGGATAGGATAGGATAGAGGATAGGATAGAGGATAGGATAGAGGATAGGATAGAGGATAGGATAGAGGATAGGATAGAGGATAGGATAGGATAGAGGATAGGATAGGAATGAGGATAGGATAGGATAGAGGATAGGATACGATAGAGGATAGGATAGGGGATTGGATAGGATAGAGGATAGGAGACGATAGAGGATATGATAGGGGATTGTATAGGATAGAGGACTGGAGACGATAGATGATAGGACAGGATAGAGGATAGGATTGAGGATAGGATAGAGGATTGGATAGGATAGAGGATAGGATAGGATAGAGGATAGGATAGGAATGAGGATAGGATAGCATAGAGGATAGGATAAGATAGAGGATAGGATAGGATAGAGGATAGGATAGGATAGAGGATAGGATAGGATAGCGGATAGGATAGGGTAGCGTATAAAATGGGATAGAGGATAGGATAGGATAGAGGATAGGATAGGAATGAGGATAGGATAGGATAGAGGATAGGATAGAGGATTGGATAGAGGATTGGATAGGATAGAGGATAGGATATGATAGAGGATAGGATAGGATAGAGGATAGGATAGGATAGCGGATGGGATAGGATAGCGGATGGGATAGGATATTTGATTGGATAGGACAGACGATAGGATAGGATAGAGGATAGGATAGAAATGAGGATAGGATAGGATAGAGGATAGGATAGGATAGAGGATAGGATAGGGGATTGGATAGGCTAGAGGATAGGAGACGATAGAGGATATGATAGGGGATTGTATAGGATAGAGGACTGGAGACGATAGATGATAGGACAGGATAGAGGATAGGATAGGATAGGATAGAGGATAGGATAGGATAGAGGATAGGATAGCGGATGGGATAGGATATAGGATTGGATAGGACAGAGGATAGGATAGGATAGAGGATAGGATAGGAATGAGGATAGGATAGGATAGCGGATGGGATAGGATATAGTATTGGATAGGACAGAGGATAGGATAGGATAGAGGATAGGATAGGAATGAGGATAGGATAGGATAGAGGATAGGATAGGATAGAGGATAGGATAGGATAGAGGATAGGATAGGATAGAGGATAGGATAGGATAGAGGATAGGATAGGATAGCGGATAGGATAGGGTAGAGTATAGAATAGGATAGAGGATAGGATAGGATTGAGGATAGGATAGGATTGAGGATAGGATAGGATAGAGGATAGGATAGGATAGCGGATGGGATAGGATATAGGATTGGATAGGACAGAGGATAGGATAGGATAGGATAGAGGATAGGATAGAGGATAGGATAGAGAATAGGTGAGGATAGAGAATATTAACGGATAGATGATATTATAGGATAGATGATAGGATTGGATAGAGGATAGGATAGAGGATAGGATAGGATCGGATAGAGGATAGGATAGGATAGAGGATAGGATAGGATAGAGGATAGGATAGGATAGAGGATAGGATAGGATAGAGGATAGGATAGGATAGAGGATAGGATAGGATAGAGGATAGGATAGGATAGAGGATAGGATAGGATAGAGGATTGGAGTGTATAGAGGATAGGATATAGGATTGGATAGGATAGAGGATAGGACAGAGGATAGGATGGGATAGAGGATAGGATAGGATAGAGGATTGGATTGGATAGAGGATAGGATAGGATAGAGGATAGGATAGGATATTATAGAGGATAGGATAGGATAGAGGATAGGATCGGAGAGAGGATAGGATAGGATAGAGGATAGGATAGGATAGAGGATAGGATAGGATAGAGGATTGGAGTGTATAGAGGATAGGATATAGGATTGGATAGGATAGAGGATAGGATACGATAGTGGATAGGACAGAGGATAGGATAGGATAGAGGATAGGATAGAGGATTGGATAGAATAGGTGATATTATAGGACAGAGTGTAGGACAGGATAGCGGATAGGATAGGATATAGGATTGGATAGGATAGAGGATAGGATAGGATGGAGAATAGGATAGGATAGCGTATAGGAATACGGTAGAGTATAGAACAGGATAGAGGATAGGATAGGATAGAGGATAGGATAGGAATGAGGATAGGATAGGATAGAGGATAGGATAAGATAGAGGATCGGATAGGATCGGATAGAATATAGAATAGGATACAGGATAGGATAGGATAGAGGATAGGATAGGATAGAGGATAGGATAGGATAGAGGATAGGATAGGATAGAGGATAGGATAGGATAGAGGATAGGATAGAGGATAGGATAGAGGATAGGATAGAGGATAGGATAGAGGATAGGATAGAGGATAGGATAGGATAGAGGATAGGATAGGAATGAGGATAGGATAGGATAGAGGATAGGATACGATAGAGGATAGGATAGGGGATTGGATAGGATAGAGGATAGGAGACGATAGAGGATATGATAGGGGATTGTATAGGATAGAGGACTGGAGACGATAGATGATAGGACAGGATAGAGGATAGGATTGAGGATAGGATAGAGGATTGGATAGGATAGAGGATAGGATAGGATAGAGGATAGGATAGGAATGAGGATAGGATAGCATAGAGGATAGGATAAGATAGAGGATAGGATAGGATAGAGGATAGGATAGGATAGAGGATAGGATAGGATAGCGGATAGGATAGGGTAGCGTATAGAATGGGATAGAGGATAGGATAGGATAGAGGATAGGATAGGAATGAGGATAGGATAGGATAGAGGATAGGATAGAGGATTGGATAGAGGATTGGATAGGATAGAGGATAGGATATGATAGAGGATAGGATAGGATAGAGGATAGGATAGGATAGCGGATGGGATAGGATAGCGGATGGGATAGGATATTTGATTGGATAGGACAGACGATAGGATAGGATAGAGGATAGGATAGAAATGAGGATAGGATAGGATAGAGGATAGGATAAGATAGAGGATATGATAGGGGATTGTATAGGATAGAGGACTGGAGACGATAGATGATAGGACAGGATAGAGGATAGGATAGGATAGGATAGAGGATAGGATAGCGGCTGGGATAGGATATAGGATTGGATAGGACAGAGGATAGGATAGGATAGAGGATAGGATAGGAATGAGGATAGGATAGGATAGAGGATAGGATAGGATAGAGGATAGGATAGGATAGAGGATAGGATAGGATAGAGGATAGGATAGGATAGCGGATAGGATAGGGTAGAGTATAGAATAGGATAGAGGATAGGATAGGATAGAGGATAGGATAGGATAGAGGATAGGATAGGATAGAGGATAGGATAGGATAGCGGATAGGATAGGGTAGAGTATAGAATAGGATAGAGGATAGGATAGGATAGAGGATAGGATAGGAATGAGGATAGGATAGGATAGAGGATAGGATAGAGGATTGGATAGGATAGAGGATAGGATAGGATAGAGGATAGGATAGGATAGAGGATAGGATAGAATAGCGGATAGGATAGGATATAGTATTGGATAGGATGGAGGATAGGATAGGATAGAGGATAGGATAGGACAGAGGATAGGATAGGATAGAGGATAGGATAGGATAGAGGATAGGATAGGATAGAGGATAGGATAGGATTGAGGATAGGATAGGATAGTGGATAGGATAGAGGATAGGATAGAGGATAGGATAGGGGATAGGATAGAGGATTGGATAGGATAGAGGATAGGATAGGATAGAGGATAGGATAGGATAGAGGATAGGATAGAATAGCGGATAGGATAGGATATAGTATTGGATAGGATGGAGGATAGGATAGGATAGAGGATAGGATAGGACAGAGGATAGGATAGGATAGAGGATAGGATAGGATAGGATAGAGGATAGGATAGGATAGAGGATAGGATAGGATTGAGGATAGGATAGGATAGAGGATAGGATAGGATTGAGGATAGGATAGGATAGAGGATAGGATAGGATAGAGGATAGGATAGGATAGCGGATGGGATAGGATATAGGATTGGATAGGACAGAGGATAGGATAGGATAGAGGATAGGATAGGAATGAGGATAGGATAGGATAGAGGATAGGATAAGATAGAGGATAGGATAGGGGATTGGATAGGATAGAGGATAGGAGACGATAGAGGATATGATAGCGGATTGTATAGGATAGAGGACTGGAGACGATAGATGATAGGACAGGATAGAGGATAGGATAGGATAGGATAGAGGATAGGATAGGATAGAGGATAGGATAGGATGGAGGATAGGATAGGATAGAGGAGAGGAGAGGATAGAGGATAGGATAGGATAGAGGATAGGATAGAGGATAGGATAGAGGATAGGATAGAGGATAGGATAAAGCATAGGATTGAGGATAGGATAGAGGATTGGATAGGATAGAGGATAGGATAGGATAGAGGATAGGATAGGATAGAGGATAGGATAGAATAGCGGATAGGATAGGATATAGTATTGGATAGGATGGAGGATAGGATAGGATAGAGGATAGGATAGGACAGAGGATAGGATAGGGTAGAGGATAGGATAGGATAGGATAGAGGATAGGATAGGATAGAGGATAGGATAGGATTGAGGATAGGATAGGATAGAGGATAGGATAGGATAGAGGATAGGATAGGATACAGGATAGGATAGGATAGAGGATAGGATAGAGGATAGGATAGAGGATAGGATAGAGGATAGCATAGGATAGAGGATAGGATAGGATAGAGGATAGGATAGGATTGAGGATAGGATAGGATAGAGGATAGGATAGGATAGAGGATAGGATAGGATTGAGGATAGGATAGGATAGAGGATAGGATAGGATAGAGGATAGGATAGGGTAGCGGATGGGATAGGATATAGGATTGGATAGGACAGAGGATAGGATAGGATAGAGGATAGGATAGGAATGAGGATAGGATAGGATAGAGGATAGGATAAGATAGAGGATAGGATAGGGGATTGGATAGGATAGAGGATAGGAGACGATAGAGGATATGATAGCGGATTGTATAGGATAGAGGACTGGAGACGATAGATGATAGGACAGGATAGAGGATAGGATAGGATAGGATAGAGGATAGGATAGGATAGAGGATAGGATAGGATGGAGGATAGGATAGGATAGAGGAGAGGAGAGGATAGAGGATAGGATAGGATAGAGGATAGGATAGAGGATAGGATAGAGGATAGGATAAAGGATAGGATTGAGGATAGGATAGAGGATTGGATAGGATAGAGGATAGGATAGGATAGAGGATAGGATAGGAATGAGGATAGGATAGGATAGAGGATAGGATAGGATTGAGGATAGGATAGGATAGTGGATAGGATAGAGGATAGGATAGAGGATAGGATAGGGGATAGGATAGAGGATTGGATAGGATAGAGGATAGGATAGCATAGAGGATAGGATAGGATAGAGGATAGGATAGAATAGCGGATAGGATAGGATATAGTATTGGATAGGATGGAGGATAGGATAGGATAGAGGATAGGATAGGACAGAGGATAGGATAGGATAGAGGATAGGATAGGATAGAGGATAGGATAGGATAGAGGATAGGATAGGATTGAGGATAGGATAGGATAGTGGATAGGATAGAGGATAGGATAGAGGATAGGATAGGGGATAGGATAGAGGATTGGATAGGATAGAGGATAGGATAGGATAGAGGATAGGATAGGATCGAGGATAGGATAGAATAGCGGATAGGATAGGATATAGTATAGGATAGGATGGAGGATAGGATAGGGTAGAGTATAGAAGAGGATAGAGGATAGGATAGGATAGAGGATAGGATAGGATAGAGGATAGGATAGGAATGAGGATAGGATAGGATAGAGGGTAGGATAAGATAGAGGATCGGATATGATCGGATAGAATATAGAATAGGATAGAGGATAGGATAGGATAGAGGATAGGATAGGATAGAGGATAGGATAGGATAGAGGATAGGATAGAGGATAGGATAGAGGATAGGATAGAGGATAGGATAGGATAGAGGATAGGATAGGATAGAGGATACGATAGGATTGAGGATAGGATAGGATAGAGGATAGGATAGGATAGAGGATAGGATAGGATAGCGGATGGGATAGGATATAGGATTGGATAGGACAGAGGATAGGATAGGATAGAGGATAGGATAGGAATGAGGATAGGATAGGATAGAGGATAGGATAAGATAGAGGATAGGATAGGGGATTGGATAGGATAGAGGATAGGAGACGATAGAGGATATGATAGCGGATTGTATAGGATAGAGGACTGGAGACGATAGATGATAGGACAGGATAGAGGATAGGATAGGATAGGATAGAGGATAGGATAGGATAGAGGATAGGATAGGATGGAGGATAGGATAGGATAGAGGAGAGGAGAGGATAGAGGATAGGATAGGATAGAGGATAGGATAGAGGATAGGATAGAGGATAGGATAGAGGATAGGATAAAGGATAGGATTGAGGATAGGATAGAGGATTGGATAGGATAGAGGATAGGATAGGATAGAGGATAGGATAGGATAGAGGATAGGATAGAATAGCGGATAGGATAGGATATAGTATTGGATAGGATGGAGGATAGGATAGGATAGAGGATAGGATAGGACAGAGGATAGGATAGGATAGAGGATAGGATAGGATAGGATAGAGGATAGGATAGGATAGAGGATAGGATAGGATTGAGGATAGGATAGGATAGAGGATAGGATAGGATAGAGGATAGGATAGGATACAGGATAGGATAGGATAGAGGATAGGATAGAGGATAGGATAGAGGATAGGATAGAGGATAGCATAGGATAGAGGATAGGATAGGATAGAGGATAGGATAGGATTGAGGATAGGATAGGATAGAGGATAGGATAGGATAGAGGATAGGATAGGATAGCGGATGGGATAGGATATAGGATTGGATAGGACAGAGGATAGGATAGGATAGAGGATAGGATAGGAATGAGGATAGGATAGGATAGAGGATAGGAATAGATAGAGGATAGGATAGGGGATTGGATAGGATAGAGGATAGGAGACGATAGAGGATATGATAGGGGATTGTATAGGATAGAGGACTGGAGACGATAGATGATAGGACAGGATAGAGGATAGGATAGGATAGGATAGAGGATAGGATAGGATAGAGGATAGGATAGGATGGAGGATAGGATAGGATAGAGGAGAGGATAGGATAGAGGATAGGATAGGATAGAGGATAGGATAGAGGATAGGATAGAGGATAGGATAGAGGATAGGATAGAGGATAGGATTGAGGATAGGATAGAGGATTGGATAGGATAGAGGATAGGATAGGATAGAGGATAGGATAGGAATGAGGATAGGATAGCATAGAGGATAGGATAAGATAGAGGATAGGATAGGATAGAGGATAGGATAGGATTGAGGATAGGATAGGATAGAGGATAGGATAGGATAGAGGATAGGATAGGATTGAGGATAGGATAGGATAGTGGATAGGATAGAGAATAGGATAGAGGATAGGATAGGGGATAGGATAGAGGATTGGATAGGATAGAGGATAGGATAGGATAGAGGATAGGATAGAGGATAGGATAGGATAGAGGATAGGATAGAATAGCGGATAGGATAGGATATAGTATTGGATAGGATGGAGGATAGGATAGGATAGAGGATAGGATAGGACAGAGGATAGGATAGGATAGAGGATAGGATAGGATAGAGGATAGGATAGGATAGAGGATTGGATTAGATAGAGGATAGGAAATAGGATTGGATAGGATAGGAATGAGGATAGGATAGGATAGAGGATAGGATAAGATAGAGGATAGGATAGGGGATTGGATAGGATAGAGGATAGGAGACGATAGAGGATATGATAGGGGATTGTATAGGATAGAGGACTGGAGACGATAGATGATAGGACAGGATAGAGGATAGGATAGGATAGGATAGAGGATAGGATAGGATAGAGGATAGGATAGGATAGAGGATAGGATAGGGGATTGGATAGGATAGAGGATAGGAGACGATAGAGGATATGATAGGGGATTGTATAGGATAGAGGACTGGAGACGATAGATGATAGGACAGGATAGAGGATAGGATAGGATATAGGATTCTATAGGATAGAGGATAGGATAGGATGGAGGATAGGATAGGATAGCGGATAGGATAGGGTAGAGTATAGAACAGGATAGAGGATAGGATAGGATAGAGGATAGGATAGGAATGAGGATAGGATAGGATGGAGGATAGGATAAGATAGAGGATCGGAGAGGATCGGATAGAATATAGAATAGGATAGAGGATAGGATAGGATAGAGGATAGGATAGGATAGAGGATAGGATAGGATAGAGGATAGGATAGGACAGAGGATAGGATAGAGGATAGGATACAGGATAGGATAGGATAGGGGATAGGATAGGATAGAGGATAGGATAGGATTGAGGATAGGATAGGATAGAGGATAGGATAGGATAGAGGATACGATAGGATAGCGGATGGGATAGGATATAGGATTGGATAGGACAGAGGATAGGATAGTATAGAGGATAGGATAAGAATGAGGATAGGATAGGATAGAGGATAGGATAAGATAGAGGATAGGATAGGGGATTGGATAGGATAGAGGATAGGAGACGATAGAGGATATGATAGGGGATTGTATAGGATAGAGGACTGGAGACGATAGATGATAGGACAGGATAGAGGATAGGATAGGATGGGATAGAGGATAGGACAGGATAGAGGATAGGGTAGGATAGGATAGAGGATAGTATAGGATAGAGGATAGGATAGGATAGAGGATAGGATAGGATAGAGGATAGGATAGGATAGAGGATAGGATAGGATAGAGGATAGGATAGGATAGAGGATTGGAGTGTATAGAGGATAGGATATAGGATTGGATAGGATAGAGGATAGGATAGGATAGAGGATATGATAGAGGATAGGATAGAGGATAGGATAGGATAGGGGATAGGATAGGATAGAGGATAGGATAGGATTGAGGATAGGATAGGATAGAGGATAGGATAGGATAGAGGATAGGATAGGATAGCGGATGGGATAGAATATAGGATTGGATAGGACAGAGGATAGGATAGTATAGAGGATAGGATAGGAATGAGGATAGGATAGGATAGAGGATAGGATAAGATAGAGGATGGGATAGGGGATTGGATAGGATAGAGGATAGGAGACGATAGAGGATATGATAGGGGATTGTATAGGATAGAGGACTGGAGACGATAGATGATAGGACAGGATAGAGGATAGGATAGGATAGGATAGAGGATAGGATAGGATAGAGGATAGGATAGGATAGAGGATAGGATAGAGGATAGGATAGGATAGAGGATAGCATAGGATAGAGGATAGGATAGGATAGAGGATAGGATAGGATAGAGGATAGGAAAGGATAGAGGATTGGAGTGTATAGAGGATTTGATATAGGATTGGATAGGATAGATGATAGGATACGATAGTGGATAGGATAGAGGATAGGATAGGATAGAGGATAGGATAGGATTGAGGATAGGATAGGATAGAGTATAGGATAGAGGATAGGATAGAGGATAGGATAGAGGATAGGATAGAGGATTGGATAGGATAGAGGATAGGATAGGATAGAGGATAGGATAGGATAGAGGATAGGATAGGATAGCGGATGGGATAGGATATAGGATTGGATAGGACAGAGGATAGGATAGGATAGAGGATAGGATAGGAATCAGGATAGGATAGGATAGAGGATAGGATAAGATAGAGGATAGGATAGGGGATTGGATAGGATAGAGGATAGGAGACGATAGAGGATATGATAGGGGATTGTATAGGATAGAGGACTGGAGACGATAGATGATAGGACAGGATAGAGGATAGGATAGGATAGGATAGAGGATAGGATAGCGGATGGGATAGGATATAGGATTGGATAGGACAGACGATAGGATAGGATAGAGGATAGGATAGGAATGAGGATAGGATAGGATAGAGGATAGGATAAGATAGAGGATATGATAGGGGATTGGATAGGAGAGAGGATAGGAGACGATAGAGGATATGATAGGGGATTGTATATGATAGAGGACTGGAGACGATAGATGATAGGACAGGATAGAGGATAGGATAGGATAGGATAGAGGATAGGATATCGGATGGGATAGGATATAGGATTGGATATGACAGAGGATAGGATAGGATAGAGGATAGGATAGGAATGAGGATAGGATAGGATAGAGGATAGGATAGGATAGAGGATAGGATAGGATAGAGGATAGGATAGGATAGAGGATAGGATAGGATAGAGGATAGGATAGGATAGCGGATAGGATAGGGTAGAGTATAGAATAGGATAGAGGATAGGATAGGATAGAGGATAGGATAGGAATGAGGATAGGATAGGATAGAGGATAGGATAAGATAGAGGATCGGATAGGATCGGATAGAATATAGAATAGGATAGAGGATAGGATAGGATTGCGGATAGGATAGGATATAGTATTGGATAGGATGGAGGATAGGATAGGATAGAGGATAGGATAGGACAGAGGATAGGATAGGATAGAGGATAGGATAGGATAGAGGATAGGATAAGATAGAGGATCGGATAGGATCGGATAGAATATAGAATAGGATAGAGGATAGGATAGGATAGAGGATAGGATAGGATAGAGGATAGGATAGGATAGAGGATAGGATAGAGGATAGGATAGAGGATAGGATAGAGGATAGGATTGAGGATAGGATAGAGGATTGGATAGGATAGCGGATAGGATAGGATAGAGGATAGGATAGGAATGAGGATAGGATAGCATAGAGGATAGGATAAGATAGAGGATAGGATAGGATAGAGGATAGGATAGGATAGACGATAGGATAGGATAGCGGATAGGATAGGGTAGAGTATAGGACAGGATAGAGGATAGGATAGGATAGAGGATAGGATAGGATTGAGGATAGGATAGGATAGAGGATAGGATAGGATAGGGGATAGGATAGAGGATTGTATAGAATAGGTGATATTATAGGATAGAGGGTAGGACAGGTTAGCGGATAGGATAGGATATAGGATTCTATAGGATAGAGGATAGGATAGGATAGAGGATAGGATAGGAATGAGGATAGGATAGGATAGAGAATAGGATAAGATAGAGGATCGGATAGGATCGGATAGAATATAGAATAGGATAGAGGATAGGATAGGATTGAGGATAGGATTGAGGATAGGATAGGATAGAGGATAGGATAGGATAGAGGATAGGATAGGATTGAGGATAGGATAGGATAGTGGATAGGATAGAGGATAGGATAGAGGATAGGATAGGGGATAGGATAGAGGATTGGATAGGATAGAGGATAGGATAGGATAGAGGATAGGATAGGATAGAGGATAGGATAGGATATAGTATTGGATAGGATGGAGGATAGGATAGGATAGAGGATAGGATAGGACAGAGGATAGGATAGGATAGAGGATAGGATAGGATAGAGGATAGGATAGGATAGAGGATTGGATTAGATAGAGGATAGGAAATAGGATGGGATAGGATATAGGATTGGATAGGACAGAGGATAGGATAGTATAGAGGATAGGATAGGAATGAGGATAGGATAGGATAGAGGATAGGATAAGATAGAGGATAGGATAGGGGATTGGATAGGATAGAGGATAGGAGAC
>NW_027489116.1:0-101767 GCF_050948215.1 Halictus rubicundus | reverse complement strand
GTGGACTCCGATCCATGGGGGCGCCCGTACAAGCTTGTCATGAACAAGCTGCGCGCGTGGGCGCCTCCGGTGACGGAGTCGATGGACCCCCACCTGCTCGAGGGAGTGGTGGCGTCCCTCTTCCCGCGAGAGGGGGGACAACTGCGCCGCTCCCATTGGGAGCAGGAGCCTCTCTCCTGGTCCGCAGAGTGGGAGGTGTCGGCCGGCGAGCTGGGTGAGGCGATGGCCAGGGCGCGGCGGGTGGGCCGCAAGGCCCCGGGCCCGGACGGGGTGCCGGGCCGCGCGTTGGTCTTGGCCCTGGAGGGGGGACTCGCCGCCGAACTCCGGCAGCTGTATAACGGCTGTCTGAGGGAGGGGGTGTTCCCCACGGAGTGGAAGTCGGGCAGGTTGGTCCTCCTTCCGAAGGGGGGCAAGTCCCGGGACTCGCCCTCAGGGTACCGGCCAATTTGTCTGCTGGACGAGGCGGGGAAGTTGTTCGAGCGCGTACTCGTTGGACGCCTCGTCCGGCACCTGTCGGCGGGAGGGGTCCCCGATCTGAGCGGGGTTCAATTCGGCTTCCGGGAGGGTCTCTCCACCGTCGACGCTATTCGGCGGGTGAGGGCTCTCTCGGAGGCCTGTACGAGGGGGGGGCGGTGTTGCGTTGGCGATATCCTTGGATATCGCTAACGCGTTCAACACCGTCCCCTGGGATCGGATAATGGAGGCCCTGGTCTTCCACCGGGTGCCTCTGTATCTCAGAAGGGTGATCGGGAGCTATCTCTCCGACAGGGGTATAGAGTATCCCGGCCGGTACGGGATGGTGCGCAGGGGCGTCGTGCGCGGGGTTCCGCAGGGCTCGGTGTTGGGCCCGTTGCTGTGGAATCTTGCGTACGATCGCGTCCTGCGGGAGGAGATGCCTCCCGGGGTCAGCCTGACGTGTTACGCCGACGACACGCTGGTATTGGCCACCGGGAGGTATGCGAAGGAGGCCATCTGCCTGGCGGAGCGCGGCGCGTGGCGCGCGGTGCGCGCGATCCGGTCGCTGGGCCTAGAGGTGTCCGTCGAGAAAACCAGGGCCATGTGGTTTCTCCGCTCGGCCCGGTTGGCGGCGCCTCCCCAGTGCTGGATCTGCGTGGGGGAGGGGATGGTCAGGGTCGGGTCCCAGATGCGGTACCTGGGACTCGAGCTTGACGGCCGGTGGCGTTTTGACCGCCACCTTGAGTCGCTGGCGCCCCGGGCGGAGAGGGCGACCGCTGCGCTCGGTCGCCTTCTCCCGAATCTCGGGGGACCCTGTGGACGGGTGCGTCGTCTGTTCGCGGTGGTGGTGCGAGTTTTGGTCCTGTACGGAGCCCCTGTATGGGCGCGCGATGTCTTGGCTAGGGGGCGCAGTGGCGGCACACGGTCGCTGCTGCGTCGCATCGAGCGCAGGCTGGCCATAGGCATCGTGCGGGGGTACCGCACCATTTCATACGCGACGGCGATGGTGATGTCGGGGCTGATCCCCCTCGAGCTGGAGGCCCGCGTGTTGGCGGATGTGCATACGCACTCCAGGGAACTCCGGCTCCGGGGGGTGGCCCCGGATCAGGCGCGGCTCATGGTGGATGAGCTCAGGCGACATGCTCGGCGGCACGCAGCCCGGGAGTGGCGCGATAGCCTTCCCGGGACGAGGGAGGGCGAGAGGCGGGCCGTTCGGGCCATCATCCCGGTGTTCGATCAATGGAACAGGGGATGGATGGGGCATAGGGTCTCCTACCGTGTGACGCAGGTGATGAGCGGGCACGGGTGCTTCGGCGACTACCTGTGTCGCATCGGGAGGGAGACCGAGGAGGCGTGTCACCACTGCGGCGAGCCGCGGGACACGGCGCAACACACTCTGGAGGAGTGTCCGGCATGGGGGGGAGAGCGCCGTGCCCTGCGGCGCGCGGTGGGCCACGACCTCTCGCTCCCGGCTGTCGTCGCTGCGGCAGCCGGTGGCGAGGAGGCGTGGAGGGGGTTCGCTTCCTTCTGCGAGCGGGTTATGCTGCGGAAGGAGACTGCGGAACGGGATCGGGAGCGTAATCACGATCCCGGCCGAAGGGGGGGGAGGCGGCGCAGGGTACGCCCCGGGGGCGTACCCCTGTTGCGACGCCTCTGACGCGAGCGGGGACGCCCTTGATGATCTCGAGGCGGGGGATCGGATATCCCCTTACACTCGGTCACCAACGGCGTCCCCGGAGGCCGCCGGGCATCTCGAGCGGGGGCTCGGATGCTCATCGGGCGGCCTAACAGGGGGGAAGGCGCCACGTCGTCCGTTGCGTGGTGCCTTCGGATAGAGTAGGTACGGGAGGGGGCCGCGTCCCCCCCTGGGTGGTATGCTAAGGCGGGGGCACACCGGATTGACATGCGCGCGCAGAGCACGGGTGCCCCCAGGAGTCTAGGGACGGACGGGGAGGAGTTAGTGGGTATACTCGGCGTTGCACCAACCAGCCGAGGAGTCCCACATAACCCGGACCCCACCCCCCCCGGGGGGGTTCGGGTATCCGTAACGAGATTACCTCCTCGGAAAAAAAAAAAAAAAAAAAAAAAAAAAATAGGATAGGATAGAGGATACGATAGGATAGAGGAAAGGATAGGATAGAGGATAGGATAGAGGATAGGATAGGATAAAGGATAGGATAGATGATAGGGTAGGATAGAGGATCTGATAGATGATAGGATAGGAAAGAGGATAGGATAGGATAGAGGATCGGATAGAGGATAGGATAGGATAGAGTATAGGATAGGATAGAGGAAAGGATAGGATAGAGGATAGGATAGGTAATTGGATATGATAGAGGATAGGATAGGTAATTGGATAGGACAGAGGATAGGATAAGGTAGAGTATAGTATAGGATAGAGGATAGGATAGGATAGAGGATAGGATAGGATAAAGGATAGGATAGGATAGAGGATAGGAAAGGATAGAGGATAGGGTAGAGGATAGAGAATAGGATAGGATAGAGGATAGGATAGGATAGAGGATAGGATAGAGGATAGGATAGAGTATAGGATAGAGGATAGGATATGATAGAGGATAGGATAGGATAGAGGATAGGATAGGATAAAGGATAGGATAGGATAGAGGATAGGATAGGATAGAGAATAGGATAGGATAGAGGATAGGATAGGATAGAGGATATGATAGGATAGAGGATAGGATAGAGGATAGGATAGGATAGAGGATCGGATAGGATAGAGGATAGGAAAGGATAGAGGAAAGGATAGGATAGAGGATAGGATACGTAATTGGATAGGTTAGAGGATAGGATAAGGTAGTGGATAGTATAGGATAGAGGATAGGATAGGATAGAGGATAGGATAGGATAGAGGATAGGATAGGATAAAGGATAGGATAGGATAGAGGATAGGATAGGATAGAGAATAGGATAGGATAGAGGATAGGATAGGATAGAGGATAGGATAGAGGATAGGATAGGATAGAGGATACGATAGGATAGAGGAAAGGATAGGATAGAGGATAGGATAGAGGATAGGATAGGATAGAGGATAGGATAGGATAAAGGATAGGATAGATGATAGGGTAGGATAGAGGATCTGATAGATGATAGGATAGGAAAGAGGATAGGATAGGATAGAGGATCGGATAGAGGATAGGATAGGATAGAGTATAGGATAGGATAGAGGAAAGGATAGGATAGAGGATAGGATAGGTAATTGGATATGATAGAGGATAGGATAGGTAATTGGATAGGACAGAGGATAGGATAAGGTAGAGTATAGTATAGGATAGAGGATAGGATAGGATAGAGGATAGGATAGAGGATAGGATAGGATAGAGGATAGGATAGGATAGAGGACAGGATAGGATAGAGGATAGGATAGGATAAAGGATAGGATAGGATAGAGGATAGGATAGGATAGAGGATAGGATAGAGGATAGGATAGAGGATAGGATAGGATAGAGGATCGGATAGAGGATAGGATAGGATAGAGCTTAGGATAGGATAGAGGATAGGATAGGATAAAGGATAGGATAGGATAGAGGATAGGATAGGATAGAGAATAGGATAGGATAGAGGATAGGTTAGGATAGAGCTTAGGATAGGATAGAGGATAGGATAGGATAGAGGATAGGATAGGATAGAGGATAGGATAGGATAAAGGATAGGATAGGATAGAGGATAGAGGATCTGATAGATGATAGGATAGGAAAGAGGATAGGATAGGATAGAGGATCGGATAGAGGATAGGATAGGATAGAGTATAGGATAGGATAGAGGAAAGGATAGGATAGAGGATAGGATAGGTAATTGGATATGATAGAGGATAGGATAGGTAATTGGATAGGACAGAGGATAGGATAAGGTAGAGTATAGTATAGGATAGAGGATAGGATAGGATAGAGGATAGGATAGGATAAAGGATAGGATAGGATAGAGGATAGGAAAGGATAGAGGATAGGGTAGAGGATAGAGAATAGGATAGGATAGAGGATAGGATAGGATAGAGGATAGGATAGAGGATAGGATAGAGGATAGGATAGAGGATAGGATAGAGGATAGGATAGGATAGAGGATAGGATAGGATAGAGGATAGGATAGAGGATAGGATAGGATGGAGGATCGGATAGAGGATAGGTTAGAGGATAGGATAGGATAGAGGATCGGATAGGATAGAGGATAGGAAAGGATAGAGGAAAGGATAGGATAGAGGATAGGATAGGATAGAGGATCGGATAGAGGATAGGATAGAGGAGCGGATAGAGGATAGGATAGGATAGAGGATACGATAGGATAGAGGAAAGGATAGGATAGAGGATAGGATAGAGGGTAGGATAGAGGATAGGATAGGATAGAGGATAGGTTAGGATAGAGGATAGGATAGGATAAAGGATAGGATAGGATAGAGGATAGGATAGGATAGAGAATAGGATAGGATAGAGGATAGGATAGGATAGAGGATAGGATAGGATAGAGGATAAGATAGATGATAGGATAGGATAGAGGATAGGATAGGATAGAGGATAGGATAGGATAGAGGATCGGATAGGATAGAGGATAGGAAAGGATAGTGGAAAGGATAGGATAGAGGATAGGATAGGTAATTGGATAGGTTGGAGGATAGGATAAGGTAGAGGATAGTATAGGATAGAGGATAGGATAGGATAGAGGATAGGATAGAGGATAGGATAGAGGATAGGATAGGATAGAGGATAGGATAGGATAGAGGATAGGATAGGATAGAGGATAGGATAGGATAGAGGATAGGATAGGATAGAGGATAGGATAGGATAGAGGATAGGATAGGATAGAGGATAGGATAGGATAGAGGATAGGATAGGATAGAGGATAGGATAGAGGATAGTATAGAGGATAGGATAGGATAGAGGATAGGATAGGATACGATAGAGGATAGGATAGATGATAGGGTAGGATATAGGATCTGATAGTTGATAGGATAGGAAAGAGGATAGGATAGGATAGAGGATCGGATAGAGGATAGGATAGGATAGAGGATAGGATAGGATAGAGGAAAGGATAGGATAGATGATAATATAGTTAATTGGATAGGATAGAGGATAGGATAAGGTAGAGGATAGTATAGGGTAGAGGATAGGATAGGATAGAGGATAGGATACAGGATAGGATAGGATAGAGGATCGGATAGAGGATAGGATAGGATAGAGCTTAGGATAGGATAGAGGATAGGATAGGATAAAGGATAGGATAGGATAGAGGATAGGATAGGATAGAGGATCGGATAGGATAGAGGATAGGAAAGGATAGAGGAAAGGATAGGATAGAGGATAGGATACGTAATTGGATAGGTTAGAGGATAGGATAAGGTAGTGGATAGTATAGGATAGAGGATAGGATAGGATAGAGGATAGGATAGGATAAAGGATAGGATAGGATAGAGGATAGGTTAGGATAGAGAATACGATAGGATAGAGGATAGGATAGGATAGAGGATAGGATAGAGGATAGGATAGAGGATAGGATAGGATAGAGGATAGGATAGGATAGAGGATAGGATAGATGATAGGATAGGAAAGAGGATAGGATAGGATAGAGGATCGGATAGAGGATAGGATAGAGGATCGGATAGAGGATAGGATAGGATAGAGGATACGATAGGATAGAGGAAAGGATAGGATAGAGGATAGGATAGAGGATAGGATAGGATAGAGGATAGGATAGGATAAAGGATAGGATAGATGATAGGGTAGGATAGAGGATCTGATAGATGATAGGATAGGAAAGAGGATAGGATAGGATAGAGGATCGGATAGAGGATAGGATAGGATAGAGCTTAGGATAGGATAGAGGATAGGATAGGATAAAGGATAGGATAGGATAGAGGATAGGATAGGATAGAGGATCGGATAGGATAGAGGATAGGAAAGGATAGAGGAAAGGATAGGATAGAGGATAGGATACGTAATTGGATAGGTTAGAGGATAGGATAAGGTAGTGGATAGTATAGGATAGAGGATAGGATAGGATAGAGGATAGGATAGGATAAAGGATAGGATAGGATAGAGGATAGGTTAGGATAGAGAATAGGATAGGATAGAGGATAGGATAGGATAGAGGATAGGATAGAGGATAGGATAGGATAGAGGATAGGATAGATGATAGGATAGGAAAGAGGATAGGATAGGATAGAGGATCGGATAGAGGATAGGATAGAGGATCGGATAGAGGATAGGATAGGATAGAGGATACGATAGGATAGAGGAAAGGATAGGATAGAGGATAGGATAGGATAGAGGATAGGATAGGATAAAGGATAGGATAGGATAGAGGATAGGTTAGGATAGAGAATAGGATAGGATAGAGGATAGGATAGGATAGAGGATAGGATAGGATAGAGGATAGGATAGATGATAGGATAGGAAAGAGGATAGGATAGGATAGAGGATCGGATAGAGGATAGGATAGAGGATCGGATAGAGGATAGGATAGGATAGAGGATACGATAGGATAGAGGAAAGGATAGGATAGAGGATAGGATAGGATAGAGGATAGGATAGGATAAAGGATAGGATAGATGATAGGGTAGGATAGAGGATCTGATAGATGATAGGATAGGAAAGAGGATAGGATAGGATAGAGGATCGGATAGAGGATAGGATAGGATAGAGTATAGGATAGGATAGAGGAAAGGATAGGATAGAGGATAGGATACGTAATTGGATATGATAGAGGATAGGATAGGTAATTGGATAGGACAGAGGATAGGATAAGGTAGAGTATAGTAAAGGATAGAGGATAGGATAGGATAGAGGATAGGATAGGATAAAGGATAGGATAGGATAGAGGATAGGAAAGGATAGAGGATAGGATAGAGGATAGGATAGGATAGAGGATAGGATAGGATAGAGGATAGGATAGGATAGAGGACAGGATAGGATAGAGGATAGGATAGGATAAAGGATAGGATAGGATAGAGGATAGGATAGGATAGAGGATAGGATAGAGGATAGGATAGGATAGAGGATCGGATAGAGGATAGGATAGGATAGAGCTTAGGATAGGATAGAGGATAGGATAGGATAAAGGATAGGATAGGATAGAGGATAGTATAGGATAGAGAATAGGATAGGATAAAGGATAGGATAGGATAGAGGATAGGATAGGATAGAGGATAGGATAGAGGATAGGATAGAGGATAGGATAGAGGATAGGATAGACGATAGGATAGGATAGAGGATAGGATAGGATAGAGGATAGGTTAGAGGATAGCATAGGATAGAGGATAGGATAGGATTGAGAATAGGATAGAGGATAGGATAGAGGATAGGATAGGATAGAGGATAGGATAGGATAGACGATCGCATAGAGGATAGGATAGGATAGAGGATAGGATAGGATAGAGGAAAGGGTAGGATAGAGGATAGGATAGGTAATTGGATAGGATAGAGGATAGAATAAGGTAGAGTATAGTATAGGATAGAGGATAGGATAGGATAGAGGATAGGATAGGATAAAGGATAGGATAGGATACGATAGAGGATAGGATAGATGATAGGGTAGAATATAGGATCTGATAGATGATAGGATAGGAAAGAGGATAGGATAGGATAGAGGATCGGATAGAGGATAGGATAGGTAATTGGATAGGACAGAGGATAGGATAAGGTAGAGTATAGTATAGGATAGAGGATAGGATATGATAGAGGATAGGATAGGATAAAGGATAGGATAGGATATAGGATAGGATAGGATAGAGGATAGGATAGGATAGAGAATAGGATAGGATAGAGGATAGGATAGGATAGAGGATAGGATAGAGTATAGGATAGAGGATAGGATAGAGGATAGGATAGAGGATAGGATAGGATAGAGGATCGGATAGGATAGAGGATAGGAAAGGATAGAGGAAAGGATAGGATAGAGGATAGGATACGTAATTGGATAGGTTAGAGGATAGGATAAGGTAGTGGATAGTATAGGATAGAGGATAGGATAGGATAGAGGATAGGATAGGATAAAGGATAGGATAGGATAGAGGATAGGATAGGATAGAGAATAGGATAGGATAGAGGATAGGATAGGATAGAGGATAGGATAGAGGATAGGATAGGATAGAGGATAGGATAGATGATAGGATAGGAAAGAGGATAGGATAGGATAGAGGATCGGATAGAGGATAGGATAGGATAGAGGATACGATAGGATAGAGGAAAGGATAGGATAGAGGATAGGATAGAGGATAGGATAGGATAGAGGATAGGATAGGATAGAGGATCTGATAGATGATAGGATAGGAAAGAGGATAGGATAGGATAGAGGATCGGATAGAGGATAGGATAGGATAGAGTATAGGATAGGATAGAGGAAAGGATAGGATAGAGGATAGGATAGGTAATTGGATATGATAGAGGATAGGTAATTGGATAGGACAGAGGATAGGATAAGGTAGAGTATAGTATAGGATAGAGGATAGGATAGGATAGAGGATAGGATAGGATAAAGGATAGGATAGGATAGAGGATAGGAAAGGATAGAGGATAGGATAGAGGATAGAGAATAGGATAGGATAGAGGATAGGATAGGATAGAGGATAGGATAGAGGATAGGATAGAGGATAGGATAGAGGATAGGATAGAGGATAGGATAGGATAGAGGATAGGATAGGATAGAGGATAGGATAGAGGATAGGATAGGATGGAGGATCGGATAGAGGATAGGTTAGAGGATAGGATAGGATAGAGGATCGGATAGGATAGAGGATAGGAAAGGATAGAGGAAAGGATAGGATAGAGGATAGGATAGATGATAGGATAGGAAAGAGGATAGGATAGGATAGAGGATCGGATAGAGGATAGGATAGAGGAGCGGATAGAGGATAGGATAGGATAGAGGATACGATAGGATAGAGGAAAGGATAGGATAGAGGATAGGATAGAGGATAGGATAGAGGGCAGGATAGGATAGAGGATAGGTTAGGATAGAGGATAGGATAGGATAAAGGATAGGATAGGATAGAGGATAGGATAGGATAGAGAATAGGATAGGATAGAGGATAGGATAGGATAGAGGATAGGATAGGATAGAGGATAAGATAGATGATAGGATAGGATAGAGGATAGGATAGGATAGAGGATCGGATAGGATAGAGGATAGGAAAGGATAGTGGAAAGGATAGGATAGAGGATAGGATAGGTAATTGGATAGGTTAGAGGATAGGATAAGGTAGAGGATAGTATAGGATAGAGGATAGGATAGGATAGAGGATAGGATAGAGGATAGGATAGAGGATAGGATAGGATAGAGGATAGGATAGGATAGAGGATAGGATAGGATAGAGGATAGGATAGGATAGAGGATAGGATAGGATAGAGGATAGGATAGGATAGAGGATAGGATAGGATAGGGGATAGGATAGAGGATAGTATAGAGGATAGGATAGGATAGAGGATAGGATAGGATACGATACAGGATAGGATAGATGATAGGGTAGGATATAGGATCTGATAGTTGATAGGATAGGAAAGAGGATAGGATAGGATAGAGGATCGGATAGAGGATAGGATAGGATAGAGGATAGGATAGGATAGAGGAAAGGATAGGATAGATGATAATATAGGTAATTGGATAGGATAGAGGATAGGATAAGGTAGAGGATAGTATAGGGTAGAGGATAGGATAGGATAGAGGATAGGATACAGGATAGGATAGGATAGAGGATCGGATAGAGGATAGGATAGGATAGAGCTTAGGATAGGATAGAGGATAGGATAGGATAAAGGATAGGATAGGATAGAGGATAGGATAGGATAGAGGATCGGATAGGATAGAGGATAGGAAAGGATAGAGGAAAGGATAGGATAGAGGATAGGATACGTAATTGGATAGGTTAGAGGATAGGATAAGGTAGTGGATAGTATAGGATAGAGGATAGGATAGGATAGAGGATAGGATAGGATAAAGGATAGGATAGGATAGAGGATAGGTTAGGATAGAGAATAGGATAGGATAGAGGATAGGATAGGATAGAGGATAGGATAGAGGATAGGATAGGATAGAGGATAGGATAGATGATAGGATAGGAAAGAGGATAGGATAGGATAGAGGATCGGATAGAGGATAGGATAGAGGATCGGATAGAGGATAGGATGGGATAGAGGATACGATAGGATAGAGGAAAGGATAGGATAGAGGATAGGATAGAGGATAGGATAGGATAGAGGATAGGATAGGATAAAGGATAGGATAGATGATAGGGTAGGATAGAGGATCTGATAGATGATAGGATAGGAAAGAGGATAGGATACGTAATTGGATATGATAGAGGATAGGATAGGTAATTGGATAGGACAGAGGATAGGATAAGGTAGAGTATAGTATAGGATAGAGGATAGGATAGGATAGAGGACAGGATAGGATACAGGATAGGATAGGATAAAGGATAGGATAGGATAGAGGATAGGATAGGATAGAGGATAGGAAAGAGGATAGGATAGGATAGAGGATCGGATAGAGGATAGGATAGGATAGAGCTTAGGATAGGATAGAGGATAGGATAGGATAAAGGATAGGATAGGATAGAGGATAGGATAGGATAGAGAATAGGATAGGATAGAGGATAGGATAGGATAGAGGATAGGATAGGATAGAGGATAGGATAGAGGATAGGATAGAGGATAGGATAGACGATAGGATAGGATAGAGGATAGGATAGGATAGAGGATAGGATAGGATAGAGGATAGGTTAGAGGATAGGATAGGATAGAGGATAGGATAGGATTGAGGATAGGATAGAGGATAGGATAGGATAGAGGATAGGATAGGATAAAGGATAGGATAGGATACGATAGAGGATAGGATAGATGATAGGGTAGAATATAGGATCTGATAGATGATAGGATAGGAAAGAGGATAGGATAGGATAGAGGATCGGATAGAGGATAGCATAAGGTAGAGGATAGTATAGGGTAGAGGATAGGATAGGATAGAGGATAGGATAGGATATAGGATAGGATAGGATAGAGGATAGGATAGAGGATAGGATAGACGATAGGATAGGATAGAGGATAGGATAGGATAGAGGATAGGATAGGGGATATTATAGGATAGAGGATAGGATAGGATTGAGGATAGGATAGAGGATAGGATAGAGGATAGGATAGAGGATAGGATAGACGATAGGATAGGATAGGATAAGGTAGAGGATAGTATAGGGTAGAGGATAGGATAGGATAGACGATAGGATAGGATAGGTTAAGGTAGAGGATAGTATAGGGTAGAGGATAGGATAGGATAGAGGATAGGATACAGGATAGGATAGGATAGAGGATCGGATAGAGGATAGGATAGGATAGAGCTTAGGATAGGATAGAGGATAGGATAGGATAGAGGATAGGATAGGATAGAGGACAGGATAGGATAGAGGATAGGATAGGATAAAGGATAGGATAGGATAGAGGATAGGATAGGATAGAGGATAGGATAGAGGATAGGATAGGATAGAGGATCGGATAGAGGATAGGATAGGAAAGAGGATAGGATAGGATAGAGGATCGGATAGAGGATAGGATAGAGGATAGGATAGAGGATCGGATAGAGGATAGGATAGGATAGAGGATACGATAGGATAGAGGAAAGGATAGGATAGAGGATAGGACAGAGGGTAGGATAGGATAGAGGATAGGATAGGATAGAGGATAGGATAGGATAAAGGATAGGATAGGATAGAGGATAGGATAGGATAGAGAATAGGATAGGATAGAGGATAGGATAGGATAGAGGATAGGATAGAGGATAGGATAGGATAGAGCTTAGGATAGGATAGAGGATAGGATAGGATAAAGGATAGGATAGGATAGAGGATAGGATAGGATAGAGAATAGGATAGGATAGAGGATAGTATAGGATAGAGGATAGGATAGAGGATAGGATAGAGGATAGGATAGAGGATAGGATAGACGATAGGATAGGATAGAGGATAGGATAGGATAGAGGATAGGTTAGAGGATAGGATAGGATAGCGGAAAGGGTAGGATAGAGGATAGGATAGGTAATTGGATAGGATAGAGGATAGAATAAGGTAGAGTATAGTATAGGATAGAGGATAGGATAGGATAGAGGATAGGATAGGATAAAGGATAGGATAGGATACGATAGAGGATAGGATAGATGATAGGGTAGAATATAGGATCTGATAGATGATAGGATAGGAAAGAGGATAGGATAGGATAGAGGATCGGATAGAGGATAGGATAGGTAATTGGATAGGACAGAGGATAGGATAAGGTAGAGTATAGTATAGGATAGAGGATATGATATGATAGAGGATAGGATAGGATAAAGGATAGGATAGGATATAGGATAGGATAGGATAGAGGATAGGATAGGATAGAGAATAGGATAGGATGGAGGATAGGATAGGATAGAGGATAGGATAGAGGATAGGATAGGATAGAGGATATGATAGGATAGAGGATAGGATAGAGGATAGGATAGGATAGAGGATCGGATAGGATAGAGGATAGGAAAGGATAGAGGAAAGGATAGGATAGAGGATAGGATACGTAATTGGATAGGTTAGAGGATAGGATAAGGTAGTGGATAGTATAGGATAGAGGATAGGATAGGATAGAGGATAGGATAGGATAAAGGATAGGATAGGATAGAGGATAGGATAGGATAGAGAATAGGATAGGATAGAGGATATGATAGGATAGAGGATAGGATAGGATAGAGGATAGGATAGATGATAGGATAGGAAAGAGGATAGGATAGGATAGAGGATCGGATAGAGGATAGGATAGAGGATCGGATAGAGGATAGGATAGGATAGAGGATACGATAGGATAGAGGAAAGGATAGGATAGAGGATAGGATAGAGGATAGGATAGAGGATAGGATAGAGGATAGGATAGAGGATAGGATAGGATAGAGGATAGGATAGAGGATAGGATAGGATAGAGGATAGGATAGGATAGAGGACAGGATAGGATAGAGGATAGGATAGGATAAAGGATAGGATAGGATAGAGGATAGGATAGGATAGAGGATAGGATAGAGGATAGGATAGGATAGAGGATCGGATAGAGGATAGGATAGGATAGAGCTTAGGATAGGATAGAGGATAGGATAGGATAAAGGATAGGATAGGATAGAGGATAGGATAGGATAGAGAATAGGATAGGATAGAGGATAGTATAGGATAGAGCTTAGGATAGGATAGAGGATAGGATAGGATAAAGGATTGGATAGGATAGAGGATAGGATAGGATAGAGAATAGGATAGGATAGAGGATAGGATAGGATAGAGGATAGGATAGGATAGAGGATAGGATAGAGGATAGGATAGGATAGAGGATCGGATAGGATAGAGGATAGGAAAGGATAGAGGAAAGGATAGGATAGAGGATAGGATACGTAATTGGATAGGTTGGAGGATAGGATAAGGTAGTGGATAGTATAGGATAGAGGATAGGATAGGATAGAGGATAGGATAAGATAAAGGATAGGATAGGATAGAGGATAGGATAGGATAGAGAATAGGATAGGATAGAGGATAGGATAGGATAGAGGATAGGATAGAGGATAGGATAGGATAGAGAATAGGATAGATGATAGGATAGGAAAGAGGATAGGATAGGATAGAGGATCGGATAGAGGATAGGATAGAGGATCGGATAGAGGATAGGATAGGATAGAGTATAGGATAGGATAGAGGAAAGGATAGGATAGAGGATAGGATAGGTAATTGGATATGATAGAGGATAGGATAGGTAATTGGATAGGACAGAGGATAGGATAAGGTAGAGTATAGTATAGGATAGAGGATAGGATAGGATAGAGGATAGGATAGGATAAAGGATAGGATAGGATAGAGGATAGGAAAGGATAGAGGATAGGATAGAGGATAGGATAGGATAGAGGATAGGATAGGATAGAGGATAGGATAGGATAGAGGACAGGATAGGATAGAGGATAGGATAGGATAAAGGATAGGATAGGATAGAGGATAGGATAGGATAGAGGATAGGATAGAGGATAGGATAGAGGATAGGATAGGATAGAGGATAGGATATGATAAAGGATAGGATAGATGATAGGGTAGGATAGAGGATCTGATAGATGATAGGATAGGAATGAGGATAGGATAGGATAGAGGATCGGGTAGAGGATAGGATAGGATAGAGTATAGGATAGGATAGAGGAAAGGATAGGATAGAGGATAGGATAGGTAATTGGATATGATAGAGGATAGGATAGGTAATTGGATAGGACAGAGGATAGGATAAGGTAGAGTATAGTATAGGATAGAGGATAGGATAGGATAGAGGATAGGATAGGATAAAGGATAGGATAGGATAGAGGATAGGAAAGGATAGAGGATAGGATAGAGGATAGGATAGAATAGAGGATAGGATAGGATAGAGGACAGGATAGGATAGAGGATAGGATAGGATAAAGGATAGGATAGGATAGAGGATAGGATAGGATAGAGGATAGGATAGAGGATAGGATAGGATAGAGGATCGGATAGAGGATAGGATAGGATAGAGCTTAGGATAGGATAGAGGATAGGATAGGATAAAGGATAGGATAGGATAGAGGATAGGATAGGATAGAGAATAGGATAGGATAGAGGATAGGATAGGATTGAGGATAGGATAGAGGATAGGATAGAGGATAGGATAGGATAGAGGATAGGATAGGATAGACGATCGCATAGAGGATAGGATAGGATAGAGGATAGGATAGGATAGAGGAAAGGGTAGGATAGAGGATAGGATAGGTAATTGGATAGGATAGAGGATAGAATAAGGTAGAGTATAGTATAGGATAGAGGATAGGATAGGATAGAGGATAGGATAGGATAAAGGATAGGATAGGATACGATAGATAATAGGATAGATGATAGGGTAGAATATAGGATCTGATAGATGATAGGATAGGAAAGAGGATAGGATAGGATAGAGGATCGGATAGAGGATAGGATAAGGTAGAGGATAGTATAGGATAGAGGATAGGATAGGATAGAGGATAGGATAGGATATAGGATAGGATAGGATAGAGGATAGGATAGAGGATAGGATAGAGGATAGGATAGACGATAGGATAGGATAGAGGATAGGATAGGATAGAGGATAGGATGGGGGATATTATAGGATAGAGGATAGGATAGGATTGAGGATAGGATAGAGGATAGGATAGAGGATAGGATAGAGGATAGGATAGACGATAGGATAGGATAGGATAAGGTAGAGGATAGTATAGGGTAGAGGATAGGATAGGATAGACGATAGGATAGGATAGGTTAAGGTAGAGGATAGTATAGGGTAGAGGATAGGATAGGATAGAGGATAGGATACAGGATAGGATAGGATAGAGGATCGGATAGAGGATAGGATAGGATAGAGCTTAGGATAGGATAGAGGATAGGATAGGATAAAGGATAGGATAGGATAGAGGATAGGATACGATAGAGAATAGGATAGGATAGAGGATAGGATAGGATAGAGAATAGGATAGGATAGAGGATAGGATAGGATAGAGGATAGGATAGAGGATAGGATAGGATAGAGTATAGGATAGATGATAGGATAGGAAAGAGGATAGGATAGGATAGAGGATCGGATAGAGGATAGGATAGGTAATTGGATAGCACAGAGGATAGGATAAGGTAGAGTATAGTATAGGATAGAGGATAGGATATGATAGAGGATAGGATAGGATAAAGGATAGGATAGGATATAGGATAGGATAGGATAGAGGATAGGATAGGATAGAGAATAGGATAGGATAGAGGATAGGATAGGATAGAGGATAGGATAGAGGATAGGATAGAGGATAGGATAGAGGATAGGATAGAGGATAGGATAGGATAGAGGATAGGATAGAGGATAGGATAGGATAGAGGATAGGATAGGATAGAGGACAGGATAGGATAGAGGATAGGATAGGATAAAGGATAGGATAGGATAGAGGATAGGATAGGATAGAGGATAGGATAGAGGATAGGATAGGATAGAGGATCGGATAGAGGATAGGATAGGATAGAGCTTAGGATAGGATAGAGGATAGGATAGGATAAAGGATAGGATAGGATAGAGGATAGGATAGGATAGAGAATAGGATAGGATAGAGGATAGTATAGGATAGAGCTTAGGATAGGATAGAGGATAGGATAGGATAAAGGATTGGATAGGATAGAGGATAGGATAGGATAGAGAATAGGATAGGATAGAGGATAGGATAGGATAGAGGATAGGATAGGATAGAGGATAGGATAGAGGATAGGATAGGATAGAGGATCGGATAGGATAGAGGATAGGAAAGGATAGAGGAAAGGATAGGATAGAGGATAGGATACGTAATTGGATAGGTTGGAGGATAGGATAAGGTAGTGGATAGTATAGGATAGAGGATAGGATAGGATAGAGGATAGGATAAGATAAAGGATAGGATAGGATAGAGGATAGGATAGGATAGAGAATAGGATAGGATAGAGGATAGGATAGGATAGAGGATAGGATAGAGGATAGGATAGGATAGAGAATAGGATAGATGATAGGATAGGAAAGAGGATAGGATAGGATAGAGGATCGGATAGAGGATAGGATAGAGGATCGGATAGAGGATAGGATAGGATAGAGTATAGGATAGGATAGAGGAAAGGATAGGATAGAGGATAGGATAGGTAATTGGATATGATAGAGGATAGGATAGGTAATTGGATAGGACAGAGGATAGGATAAGGTAGAGTATAGTATAGGATAGAGGATAGGATAGGATAGAGGATAGGATAGGATAAAGGATAGGATAGGATAGAGGATAGGAAAGGATAGAGGATAGGATAGAGGATAGGATAGGATAGAGGATAGGATAGGATAGAGGATAGGATAGGATAGAGGACAGGATAGGATAGAGGATAGGATAGGATAAAGGATAGGATAGGATAGAGGATAGGATAGGATAGAGGATAGGATAGAGGATAGGATAGGATAGAGGATCGGATAGAGGATAGGATAGGATAGAGCTTAGGATAGGATAGAGGATAGGATAGGATAAAGGATAGGATAGGATAGAGGATAGGATAGGATAGAGAATAGGATAGGATAGAGGATAGGATAGGATAGAGGATAGGATAGGATAGAGGATAGGATAGAGGATAGGATAGAGGATAGGATAGAGGATAGGATAGACGATAGGATAGGATAGAGGATAGGATAGGATAGAGGATAGGTTAGAGGATAGGATAGGATAGAGGATAGGATAGGATTGAGGATAGGATAGAGGATAGGATAGAGGATAGGATAGGATAGAGGATAGGATAGGATAGACGATCGCATAGAGGATAGGATAGGATAGAGGATAGGATAGGATAGAGGAAAGGGTAGGATAGAGGATAGGATAGGTAATTGGATAGGATAGAGGATAGAATAAGGTAGAGTATAGTATAGGATAGAGGATAGGATAGGATAGAGGATAGGATAGGATAAAGGATAGGATGGGATACGATAGAGGATAGGATAGATGATAGGGTAGAATATAGGATCTGATAGATGATAGGATAGGAAAGAGGATAGGATAGGATAGAGGAGCGGATAGAGGATAGGATAAGGTAGAGGATAGTATAGGATAGAGGATAGGATAGGATAGAGGATAGGATAGGATATAGGATAGGATAGGATAGAGGATAGGATAGAGGATAGGATAGAGGATAGGATAGACGATAGGATAGGATAGAGGATAGGATAGGATAGAGGATAGGATAGAGGATAGGATAGGATTGAGGATAGGATAGAGGATAGGATAGAGGATAGGATAGAGGATAGGATAGACGATAGGATAGGATAGGATAAGGTAGAGGATAGTATAGGGTAGAGGATAGGATAGGATAGAGGATAGGATAGAGGATAGGATAGGATAGAGGATCGGATAGAGGATAGGATAGGATAGCGCTTAGGATAGGATAGAGGATAGGATAGGATAAAGGATAGGATAGGATAGAGGATAGGATAGGATAGAGGATAGGATAGGATAGAGAATAGGATAGGATAGAGGATAGGATAGGATAGAGGATAGGATAGAGGATAGGAAAGGATAGAGGATAGGATAGATGATAGGATAGGAAAGAGGACAGGATAGGATAGAGGATCGGATAGAGGATAGGATAGAGGAGCGGATAGAGGATAGGATAGGATAGAGGATACGATAGGATAGAGGAAAGGATAGGATAGAGGATAGGACAGAGGGTAGGATAGGATAGAGGATAGGATAGGATAGAGGATAGGATAGGATAAAGGATAGGATAGGATAGAGGATAGGATAGGATAGAGAATAGGATAGGATAGAGGATAGGATAGGATAGAGGATAGGATAGGATAGAGGATAGGATAGATGATAGGATAGGATAGAGGATAGGATAGGATAGAGGATAGGATAGATGATAGGGTAGGATAGAGGATCTGATAGATGATAGGATAGGAAAGAGGATAGGATAGGATAGAGGATCGGATAGAGGATAGGATAGGATAGAGTATAGGATAGGATAGAGGAAAGGATAGGATAGAGGATAGGATAGGTAATTGGATATGATAGAGGATAGGATAGGTAATTGGATAGGACAGAGGATAGGATAAGGTAGAGTATAGTATAGGATAGAGGATAGGATAGGATAGAGGATAGGATAGAGGATAGGATAGGATAGAGGATCGGATAGAGGATAGGATAGGATAGAGCTTAGGATAGGATAGAGGATAGGATAGGATAAAGGATAGGATAGGATAGAGGATAGGATAGGATAGAGAATAGGATAGGATAGGGGATAGGATAGGATAGAGAATAGGATAGGATAGAGGATAGGATAGGATAGAGGATAGGATAGAGGATAGGAAAGGATAGAGGATAGGATAGATGATAGGATAGGATAGAGAATAGGATAGGATAGAGGATAGGATAGGATAGAGGATAGGATAGGATAGAGGATAGGATAGATGATAGGATAGGATAGAGGATAGGATAGGATAGAGGATAGGATAGATGATAGGGTAGGATAGAGGATCTGATAGATGATAGGATAGGAAAGAGGATAGGATAGGATAGAGGATCGGTTAGAGGATAGGATAGGATAGAGTATAGGATAGGATAGAGGAAAGGATAGAATAGAGGATAGGATAGGTAATTGGATATGATAGAGGATAGGATAGGTAATTGGATAGGACAGAGGATAGGATAAGGTAGAGTATAGTATAGGATAGAGGATATGATATGATAGAGGATAGGATAGGATAAAGGATAGGATAGGATATAGGATAGGATAGGATAGAGGATAGGATAGGATAGAGAAGAGGATAGGATGGAGGATAGGATAGGATAGAGGATAGGATAGAGGATAGGATAGAGGATAGGATAGAGGATAGGATAGGATAGAGGATATGATAGGATAGAGGATAGGATAGAGGATAGGATAGGATAGAGGATCGGATAGGATAGAGGATAGGAAAGGATAGAGGAAAGGATAGGATAGAGGATAGGATACGTAATTGGATAGGTTAGAGGATAGGATAAGGTAGTGGATAGTATAGGATAGAGGATAGGATAGGATAGAGGATAGGATAGGATAAAGGATAGGATAGGATAGAGGATAGGATAGGATAGAGAATAGGATAGGATAGAGGATATGATAGGATAGAGGATAGGATAGAGGATAGGATAGGATAGAGGATAGGATAGATGATAGGATAGGAAAGAGGATAGGATAGGATAGAGGATCGGATAGAGGATAGGATAGAGGATCGGATAGAGGATAGGATAGGATAGAGGATACGATAGGATAGAGGAAAGGATAGGATAGAGGATAGGATAGAGGATAGGATAGGATAGAGGATAGGATATGATAAAGGATAGGATAGATGATAGGGTAGGATAGAGGATCTGATAGATGATAGGATAGGAAAGAGGATAGGATAGGATAGAGGATCGGGTAGAGGATAGGATAGGATAGAGTATAGGATAGGATAGAGGAAAGGATAGGATAGAGGATAGGATAGGTAATTGGATATGATAGAGGATAGGATAGGTAATTGGATAGGACAGAGGATAGGATAAGGTAGAGTATAGTATAGGATAGAGGATAGGATAGGATAGAGGATAGGATAGGATAAAGGATAGGATAGGATAGAGGATAGGAATGGATAGAGGATAGGAAAGGATAGAGGATAGGATAGGATAGAGGATAGGATAGGATAGAGGATAGGATAGGATAGAGGACAGGATAGGATAGAGGATAGGATAGGATAAAGGATAGGATAGGATAGAGGATAGGATAGGATAGAGGATAGGATAGAGGATAGGATAGGATAGAGGATCGGATAGAGGATAGGATAGGATAGAGCTTAGGATAGGATAGAGGATAGGATAGGATAAAGGATAGGATAGGATAGAGGATAGGATAGGATAGAGAATAGGATAGGATAGAGGATAGGATAGGATAGAGGATAGGATAGGATAGAGGATAGGATAGAGGATAGGATAGAGGATAGGATAGAGGATAGGATAGAGGATAGGATAGACGATAGGATAGGATAGAGGATAGGATAGGATAGAGGATAGGTTAGAGGATAGGATAGGATAGAGGATAGGATAGGATTGAGGATAGGATAGAGGATAGGATAGAGGATAGGATAGAGGATAGGATAGGATAGAGGATAGGATAGGATAGACGATCGCATAGAGGATAGGATAGGATAGAGGATAGGATAGGATAGAGGAAAGGGTAGGATAGAGGATAGGATAGGTAATTGGATAGGATAGAGGATAGAATAAGGTAGAGTATAGTATAGGATAGAGGATAGGATAGGATAGAGGATAGGATAGGATAAAGGATAGGATAGGATACGATAGATAATAGGATAGATGATAGGGTACAATATAGGATCTGATAGATGATAGGATAGGAAAGAGGATAGGATAGGATAGAGGATCGGATAGAGGATAGGATAAGGTAGAGGATAGTATAGGATAGAGGATAGGATAGGATAGAGGATAGGATCGGATAGAGGATAGGATAGAGGAGCGGATAGAGGATAGGATAGGATAGAGGATACGATAGGATAGAGGAAAGGATAGGATAGAGGATAGGACAGAGGGTAGGATAGGATAGAGGATAGGATAGGATAGAGGATAGGATAGGATAAAGGATAGGATAGGATAGAGGATAGGATAGGATAGAGAATAGGATAGGATAGAGGATAGGATAGGATAGAGGATAGGATAGGATAGAGGATAGGATAGATGATAGGATAGGATAGAGGATAGGATAGGATAGAGGATAGGATAGATGATAGGGTAGGATAGAGGATCTGATAGATGATAGGATAGGAAAGAGGATAGGATAGGATAGAGGATCGGATAGAGGATAGGATAGGATAGAGTATAGGATAGGATAGAGGAAAGGATAGGATAGAGGATAGGATAGGTAATTGGATATGATAGAGGATAGGATAGGTAATTGGATAGGACAGAGGATAGGATAAGGTAGAGTATAGTATAGGATAGAGGATAGGATAGGATAGAGGATAGGATAGAGGATAGGATAGGATAGAGGATCGGATAGAGGATAGGATAGGATAGAGCTTAGGATAGGATAGAGGATAGGATAGGATAAAGGATAGGATAGGATAGAGGATAGGATAGGATAGAGAATAGGATAGGATAGGGGATAGGATAGGATAGAGAATAGGATAGGATAGAGGATAGGATAGGATAGAGGATAGGATAGAGGATAGGAAAGGATAGAGGATAGGATAGATGATAGGATAGGATAGAGAATAGGATAGGATAGAGGATAGGATAGGATAGAGGATAGGATAGGATAGAGGATAGGATAGATGATAGGATAGGATAGAGGATAGGATAGGATAGAGGATAGGATAGATGATAGGGTAGGATAGAGGATCTGATAGATGATAGGATAGGAAAGAGGATAGGATAGGATAGAGGATCGGTTAGAGGATAGGATAGGATAGAGTATAGGATAGGATAGAGGAAAGGATAGAATAGAGGATAGGATAGGTAATTGGATATGATAGAGGATAGGATAGGTAATTGGATAGGACAGAGGATAGGATAAGGTAGAGTATAGTATAGGATAGAGGATATGATATGATAGAGGATAGGATAGGATAAAGGATAGGATAGGATATAGGATAGGATAGGATAGAGGATAGGATAGGATAGAGAAGAGGATAGGATGGAGGATAGGATAGGATAGAGGATAGGATAGAGGATAGGATAGAGGATAGGATAGAGGATAGGATAGGATAGAGGATATGATAGGATAGAGGATAGGATAGAGGATAGGATAGGATAGAGGATCGGATAGGATAGAGGATAGGAAAGGATAGAGGAAAGGATAGGATAGAGGATAGGATACGTAATTGGATAGGTTAGAGGATAGGATAAGGTAGTGGATAGTATAGGATAGAGGATAGGATAGGATAGAGGATAGGATAGGATAAAGGATAGGATAGGATAGAGGATAGGATAGGATAGAGAATAGGATAGGATAGAGGATATGATAGGATAGAGGATAGGATAGAGGATAGGATAGGATAGAGGATAGGATAGATGATAGGATAGGAAAGAGGATAGGATAGGATAGAGGATCGGATAGAGGATAGGATAGAGGATCGGATAGAGGATAGGATAGGATAGAGGATACGATAGGATAGAGGAAAGGATAGGATAGAGGATAGGATAGAGGATAGGATAGGATAGAGGATAGGATATGATAAAGGATAGGATAGATGATAGGGTAGGATAGAGGATCTGATAGATGATAGGATAGGAAAGAGGATAGGATAGGATAGAGGATCGGGTAGAGGATAGGATAGGATAGAGTATAGGATAGGATAGAGGAAAGGATAGGATAGAGGATAGGATAGGTAATTGGATATGATAGAGGATAGGATAGGTAATTGGATAGGACAGAGGATAGGATAAGGTAGAGTATAGTATAGGATAGAGGATAGGATAGGATAGAGGATAGGATAGGATAAAGGATAGGATAGGATAGAGGATAGGAATGGATAGAGGATAGGAAAGGATAGAGGATAGGATAGGATAGAGGATAGGATAGGATAGAGGATAGGATAGGATAGAGGACAGGATAGGATAGAGGATAGGATAGGATAAAGGATAGGATAGGATAGAGGATAGGATAGGATAGAGGATAGGATAGAGGATAGGATAGGATAGAGGATCGGATAGAGGATAGGATAGGATAGAGCTTAGGATAGGATAGAGGATAGGATAGGATAAAGGATAGGATAGGATAGAGGATAGGATAGGATAGAGAATAGGATAGGATAGAGGATAGGATAGGATAGAGGATAGGATAGGATAGAGGATAGGATAGAGGATAGGATAGAGGATAGGATAGAGGATAGGATAGATGATAGGATAGACGATAGGATAGGATAGAGGATAGGATAGGATAGAGGATAGGTTAGAGGATAGGATAGGATAGAGGATAGGATAGGATTGAGGATAGGATAGAGGATAGGATAGAGGATAGGATAGAGGATAGGATAGGATAGAGGATAGGATAGGATAGACGATCGCATAGAGGATAGGATAGGATAGAGGATAGGATAGGATAGAGGAAAGGGTAGGATAGAGGATAGGATAGGTAATTGGATAGGATAGAGGATAGAATAAGGTAGAGTATAGTATAGGATAGAGGATAGGATAGGATAGAGGATAGGATAGGATAAAGGATAGGATAGGATACGATAGATAATAGGATAGATGATAGGGTACAATATAGGATCTGATAGATGATAGGATAGGAAAGAGGATAGGATAGGATAGAGGATCGGATAGAGGATAGGATAAGGTAGAGGATAGTATAGGATAGAGGATAGGATAGGATAGAGGATAGGATAGGATAGAGGATAGGATAGGATAGAGGACAGGATAGGATAGAGGATAGGATAGGATAAAGGATAGGATAGGATAGAGGATAGGATAGGATAGAGGATAGGATAGAGGATAGGATAGGATAGAGGATCGGATAGAGGATAGGATAGGATAGAGCTTAGGATAGGATAGAGGATAGGATAGGATAAAGGATAGGATAGGATAGAGGATAGGATAGGATAGAGAATAGGATAGGATAGAGGATAGGATAGGATAGAGGATAGGATAGGATAGAGGATAGGATAGAGGATAGGATAGAGGATAGGATAGAGGATAGGATAGAGGATAGGATAGACGATAGGATAGGATAGAGGATAGGATAGGATAGAGGATAGGTTAGAGGATAGGATAGGATAGAGGATAGGATAGGATTGAGGATAGGATAGAGGATAGGATAGAGGATAGGATAGAGGATAGGATAGGATAGAGGATAGGATAGGATAGACGATCGCATAGAGGATAGGATAGGATAGAGGATAGGATAGGATAGAGGAAAGGGTAGGATAGAGGATAGGATAGGTAATTGGATAGGATAGAGGATAGAATAAGGTAGAGTATAGTATAGGATAGAGGATAGGATAGGATAGAGGATAGGATAGGATAAAGGATAGGATAGGATACGATAGATAATAGGATAGATGATAGGGTACAATATAGGATCTGATAGATGATAGGATAGGAAAGAGGATAGGATAGGATAGAGGATCGGATAGAGGATAGGATAAGGTAGAGGATAGTATAGGATAGAGGATAGGATAGGATAGAGGATAGGATAGGATATAGGATAGGATAGGATAGAGGATAGGATAGAGGATAGGATAGAGGATAGGATAGACGATAGGATAGGATAGAGGATAGGATAGGATAGAGGATAGGATGGGGGATATTATAGGATAGAGGATAGGATAGGATTGAGGATAGGATAGAGGATAGGATAGAGGATAGGATAGAGGATAGGATAGACGATAGGATAGGATAGGATAAGGTAGAGGATAGTATAGGGTAGAGGATAGGATAGGATAGACGATAGGATAGGATAGGTTAAGGTAGAGGATAGTATAGGGTAGAGGATAGGATAGGATAGAGGATAGGATACAGGATAGGATAGGATAGAGGATCGGATAGAGGATAGGATAGGATAGAGCTTAGGATAGGATAGAGGATAGGATAGGATAAAGGATAGGATAGGATAGAGGATAGGATACGATAGAGAATAGGATAGGATAGAGGATAGGATAGGATAGAGAATAGGATAGGATAGAGGATAGGATAGGATAGAGGATAGGATAGAGGATAGGATAGGATAGAGTATAGGATAGATGATAGGATAGGAAATAGGATAGGATAGGATAGAGGATCGGATAGAGGATAGGATAGGTAATTGGATAGGACAGAGGATAGGATATGATAGAGGATAGGATAGGATAAAGGATAGGATAGGATATAGGATAGGATAGGATAGAGGATAGGATAGGATAGAGAATAGGATAGGATAGAGGATAGGATAGGATAGAGGATAGGATAGAGGATAGGATAGAGGATAGGATAGAGGATAGGATAGGATAGAGGATAGGATAGAGGATAGGATAGGATAGAGGATAGGATAGGATAAAGGATAGGATAGGATAGAGGATAGGATAGGATAGAGGATAGGATAGAGGATAGGATAGGATAGAGGATCGGATAGAGGATAGGATAGGATAGAGCTTAGGATAGGATAGAGGATAGGATAGGATAGATGATAGGATAGGATAGAGGATAGGATAGGATAGAGAATAGGATAGGATAGAGGATAGTATAGGATAGAGCTTAGGATAGGATAGAGGATAGGATAGGATAAAGGAAAGGATAGGATAGGATAGAGGATAGGATAGGATAGAGAATAGGATAGGATAGAGGATAGGATAGGATAGAGGATAGGATAGGATAGAGGATAGGATAGAGGATAGGATAGGATAGAGGATCGGATAGGATAGAGGATAGGAAAGGATAGAGGAAAGGATAGGATAGAGGATAGGATACGTAATTGGATAGGTTGGAGGATAGGATAACGTAGTGGATAGTATAGGATAGAGGATAGGATAGGATAGAGGATAGGATAGGATAAAGGATAGGATAGGATAGAGGATAGGATAGGATAGAGAATAGGATAGGATAGAGGATAGGATAGGATAGAGGATAGGATAGAGGATAGGATAGGATAGAGAATAGGATAGATGATAGGATAGGAAAGAGGATAGGATAGGATAGAGGATCGGATAGAGGATAGGATAGAGGATCGGATAGAGGATAGGATAGGATAGAGTATAGGATAGGATAGAGGAAAGGATAGGATAGAGGATAGGATAGGTAATTGGATATGATAGAGGATAGGATAGGTAATTGGATAGGACAGAGGATAGGATAAGGTAGAGTATAGTATAGGATAGAGGATAGGATAGGATAGAGGATAGGATAGGATAAAGGATAGGATAGGATAGAGGATAGGAAAGGATAGAGGATAGGATAGAGGATAGGATAGGATAGAGGATAGGATAGGATAGAGGATAGGATAGGATAGAGGACAGGATAGGATAGAGGATAGGATAGGATAAAGGATAGGATAGGATAGAGGATAGGATAGGATAGAGGATAGGATAGAGGATAGGATAGGATAGAGGATCGGATAGAGGATAGGATAGGATAGAGCTTCGGATAGGATAGAGGATAGGATAGGATAAAGGATAGGATAGGATAGAGGATAGGATAGGATAGAGAATAGGATAGGATAGAGGATAGGATAGGATAGAGGATAGGATAGGATAGAGGATAGGATAGAGGATAGGATAGAGGATAGGATAGAGGATATGATAGACGATAGGATAGGATAGAGGATAGGATAGGATAGAGGATAGGTTAGAGGATAGGATAGGATAGAGGATAGGATAGGACTGAGGATAGGATAGAGGATAGGATAGAGGATAGGATAGGATAGAGGATAGGATAGGATAGACGATCGCATAGAGGATAGGATAGGATAGACGATCGCATAGAGGATAGGATAGGATAGAGGATAGGATAGGATAGAGGAAAGGGTAGGATAGAGGATAGGATAGGTAATTGGATAGGATAGAGGATAGAATAAGGTAGAGTATAGTATAGGATAGAGGATAGGATAGGATAGAGGATAGGATAGGATAAAGGATAGGATAGGATACGATAGAGGATAGGATAGATGATAGGGTAGAATATAGGATCTGATAGATGATAGGATAGGAAAGAGGATAGGATAGGATAGAGGAGCGGATAGAGGATAGGATAAGGTAGGGGATAGTATAGGATAGAGGATAGGATAGGATAGAGGATAGGATAGGATATAGGATAGGATAGGATAGAGGATAGGATAGAGGATAGGATAGAGGATAGGATAGACGATAGGATAGGATAGAGGATAGGATAGGATAGAGGATAGGATAGAGGATATTATAGGATAGAGGATAGGATAGGATTGAGGATAGGATAGAGGATAGGATAGAGGATAGGATAGAGGATAGGATAGACGATAGGATAGGATAGGATAAGGTAGAGGATAGTATAGGGTAGAGGATAGGATAGGATAGAGGAGAGGATAGAGGATAGGATAGAGGATAGGATAGGATAGAGGATCGGATAGAGGATAGGATACGATAGCGCTTAGGATAGGATAGAGGATAGGATAGGATAAAGGATAGGATAGGATAGAGGATAGGATAGGATAGAGAATAGGATAGGATAGAGGATAGGATAGGATAGAGAATAGGATAGGATAGAGGATAGGATAGGATAGAGGATAGGATAGAGGATAGGAAAGGATAGAGGATAGGATAGATGATAGGATAGGAAAGAGGATAGGATAGGATAGAGGATCGGATAGAGGATAGGAGAGAGGATCGGATAGAGGATAGGATAGGATAGAGGATACGATAGGATAGAGGAAAGGATAGGATAGAGGATAGGACAGAGGGTAGGATAGGATAGAGGATAGGATAGGATAGAGGATAGGATAGGATAAAGGATAGGATAGGATAGAGGATAGGATAGGATAGAGAATAGGATAGGATAGAGGATAGGATAGGATAGAGGATAGGATAGGATAGAGGATAGGATAGATGATAGGATAGGATAGAGGATAGGATAGGATAGAGGATAGGATAGATGATAGGGTAGGATAGAGGATCTGATAGATGATAGGATAGGAAAGAGGATAGGATAGGATAGAGGATCGGATAGAGGATAGGATAGGATAGAGTATAGGATAGGATAGAGGAAAGGATAGGATAGAGGATAGGATAGGTAATTGGATACGATAGAGGATAGGATAGGTAATTGGATAGGACAGAGGATAGGATAAGGTAGAGTATAGTATAGGATAGAGGATAGGATAGGATAGAGGATAGGATAGAGGATAGGATAGGATAGAGGATCGGATAGAGGATAGGATAGGATAGAGCTTAGGATAGGATAGAGGATAGGATAGGATAAAGGATAGGATAGGATAGAGGATAGGATAGGATAGAGAATAGGATAGGATAGAGGATAGGATAGGATAGAGAATAGGATAGGATAGAGGATAGGATAGGATAGAGGATAGGATAGAGGATAGGAAAGGATAGAGGATAGGATAGATGATAGGATAGGATAGAGAATAGGATAGGATAGAGGATAGGATAGGATAGAGGATAGGATAGGATAGAGGATAGGATAGATGATAGGATAGGATAGAGGATAGGATAGGATAGAGGATAGGATAGATGATAGGGTAGGATAGAGGATCTGATAGATGATAGGATAGGAAAGAGGATAGGATAGGATAGAGGATCGGATAGAGGATAGGATAGGATAGAGTATAGGATAGGATAGAGGAAAGGATAGGATAGAGGATAGGATAGGTAATTGGATATGATAGAGGATAGGATAGGTAATTGGATAGGACAGAGGATAGGATAAGGTAGAGTATAGTATAGGATAGAGGATAGGATAGGATAGAGGATAGGATAGAGGATAGGATAGGATAGAGGATCGGATAGAGGATAGGATAGGATAGAGCTTAGGATAGGATAGAGGATAGGATAGGATAAAGGATAGGATAGGATAGAGGATAGGATAGAGGATAGGAAAGGATAGAGGATAGGATAGATGATAGGATAGGAAAGAGGATAGGATAGGATAGAGGATCGGATAGAGGATAGGATAGAGGATCGGATAGAGGATAGGATAGGATAGAGGATACGATAGGATAGAGGAAAGGATAGGATAGAGGATAGGACAGAGGGTAGGATAGGATAGAGGATAGGATAGGATAGAGGATAGGATAGGATAAAGGGTAGGATAGGATAGAGGATAGGATAGGATAGAGAATAGGATAGGATAGAGGATAGGATAGGATAGAGGATCGGATAGAGGATAGGATAGGATAGAGTATAGGATAGGATAGAGGAAAGGATAGGATAGAGGATAGGATAGGTAATTGGATATGATAGAGGATAGGATAGGTAATTGGATAGGACAGAGGATAGGATAAGGTAGAGTATAGTATAGGATAGAGGATAGGATATGATAGAGGATAGGATACGATAAAGGATAGGATAGAATAGAGGATAGGAAAGGATAGAGGAAAGGATAGGATAGAGGATAGGATAGGTAATTGGATAGGTTAGAGGATAGGATAAGGTAGGGGATAGTATAGGATAGAGGATAGGATAGGATAGAGGATAGGATAGGATATAGGATAGGATAGGATAGAGGATAGGATAGGATAGAGAATAGGATAGGATAGAGGATAGGATAGGATAGAGGATAGGATAGAGGATAGGATAGGATAGAGGATACGATAGGATAGAGGAAAGGATAGGATAGAGGATAGGACAGAGGGTAGGATAGGATAGAGGATAGGATAGGATAGAGGATAGGATAGGATAAAGGATAGGATAGGATAGAGGATAGGATAGGATAGAGAATAGGATAGGATAGAGGATAGGATAGGATAGAGGATAGGATAGGATAGAGGATAGGATAGGATAGAGGATAGGATAGGATAGAGGATAGGATAGGATAGAGGATAGGATAGGATAGAGGATAGGATAGGATAGAGGATAGGATAGGATAGAGGATAGGATAGGATAGAGGATAGGATAGGATAGAGGATAAGATAGGATAGAGGATAGTATAGGATAGAGGATAGGATAGGATAGAGGATAGGATAGGATAGAGGATAGGATAGGATAGAGGATAGGATAGAGGATAGGATAGGATAGGATAGAGGATAGGATATAGGATTGGATATGATAGAGGATAGGATACTATAGACGATAGGATAGGGGATTGGATAGGATAGAGGATAGGATAGGATTGAGGATAGGATAGGTTAGAGGCTCGGATATTATAGAGGGTAGGATATAATACAGGATATAATAGGATAGATGATATTATAGGATAGAGGACGGGATAGGATAGAGGATACGATCTTATGGAGGATAGGATAGGATGGAGGAAAGTATAGGGTAGTGGAAAGGATAGGATAGAGGATAGGATAGGGGATTGGATAGGATAGAGGATAGGAGGCGAAAGAGGATAGGATTGGATAGAGAATAGTATAGAGGATAGGATAGAGGATTGGATAGGATAGAGGATATTATAGGATAGAGGATAGGATAGAATAGTGGATAGGATAGGATGAAGTATAGGATAGAATTGAGGATAGGATAGGATAGAGGATAGGATAGGATAGAGGATAGGATAGGATAGAGGATAGGATAGGATAGAGGATAGGATAGGATAGAGGATAGGATATGATAGGGAATAGGATAGGATAGTGGACAGGATAGGATAGAGGATAGGATTGGATAGAGGATAGGACAGGGTAGAGGATAGGATAGGATAGAGGATAGGATAGGATAGAGGATAGAGGATAGGATAGAGGATAGGATAGAGGATTGGATAGGGTAGGATAGAGGATAGGATAGGATAGGATAGAGGATAGGATAGGATGGAGGATAGGATAGGATGGAGGATATGATAGGATAGAGAATAGGATAGGATAGAGGATAGGAAAGGATAGAGGATAGGATAGGATTGAGGCTAGGATAGGATAGTGGATAGGATAGGATAGAGTATGGAATAGGATAGAGGATAGGAGAGGATACAGGATAGGATAGGATTGAGGATAGGATAGTATAGAGGATAGCACAGGATAGAGGATAGGATAGAGAATAGGATAGGATACAGGATAGGATAGGATAGAGGATAGGATAGGATAGAGGATAGGATACGATAGAGGATAGGATAGGATAGAGGATAGGATAGGATAGAGGATAGGATAGGGGATTGGATAGGATAGAGGATAGGATACGATAGAGGATAGGATAGGATAGACGATAGGATAGAGAATAGGATAGGATAGAGGATAGGATAGAGGATTGGATAGTATAGGGGATATTGTAGTATAGAGGGTAGGATAGGATAGCGGATAGGATAGAATAGAGGATAGGATAGGGGATTGAATAGGATAGAGGATAGGATAGGATAGAGGATAGGATAGGATAGAGGATAGGATAGGATAGAGGATATGATAGGACACAGGATATGATAGAATTGAGGATAGGACGGGTTAGAGGAGAGGATAGAAGATTGGATAGGATAGAGGATAGGATAGGATAGACGATAGGATAGAGAATAGGATAGGATAGAGGATAGGCTAGGGTAGAGGATAGGATTGGATAGAGGATAGGATAGGTTAGAGGATAGGATAGAGGATAGGATAGAGGATTGGATAGTATAGGGGATATTATAGTATAGAGGGTAGGATAGGATAGCGGATAGGATAGGATATAGGATAGGATTGGAAAGAGGATAGGATAGGATAGAGGATAGGATGGGATAGAGGATAGGATAGGATTTTGGGTAGGATAGGATAGTGGATAGGATGGGATAGAGTAGACGATAGAGGATACGATATGATTCAGGATAGGATAGGATAGAGCAGACGATAGCGGATTGGATAGGACAGAGCAGACGATAGAGAATACGATATGATTCAGGATAGGATAGGATTGAGCAGACGATAGCGGATAGGATGGGGGATTGGATAGGATAGAGGACAGGATAGGATAGAGGATTGACTAGGATAGAGGATAGGATTGGATAGAGGATAGGATAGGATAGAGGATAGGATAGGATAGAGGATAGGATAGGATAGAGGATAGGATAGAGGATAGAGGATAGGATAGAGGATAGGATAGAGGATTGGACAGGATAGGGGATATTATAGGATAGAGGGTAGGATAGGATAGCGGATAGGATAGGATATAGGATAGGATAGGAAAGAGGATAGGATAGGATAGAGGGTAGGATAGAGGATAGAGGATAGGATAGAGGATAGGATAGAGGACTGGATAGGATAGGGGATATTATAGGATAGAGGGTAGGATAGGATAGGGGATTGGATAGGATAGAGGATAGGATAGGATAGAGGATAGGATAGGATAGAGGATAGGATACGATAGAGGACAGGATAGAGGATAGGATAGGATAGAGGACAGGAGACGATAGAGGATAGAATAGGATAGAGGATAGGATAGGAATGAGGATAGGATAGGATAGAGGATAGGATAAGATAGAGGATAGGATAGGGGATTGGATAGGATAGAGAATAGGAGACGATAGAGGATATGATAGGGGATTGTATAGGATAGAGGACTGGAGACGATAGATGATAGGACAGGATAGAGGATAGGATAGGATATTATAGAGGATAGGATAGGATAGAGGATAGGATAGGATAGAGGATAGGATAGGATAGAGGATAGGATAGGATAGAGGATAGGATAGGATAGAGGATAGGATAGGATAGAGGATAGGATAGGATAGAGGATAGGATAGGATAGAGGATAGGATAGGATAGGATAGAGGATAGGATAGGATAGAGGATAGGATAGGATAGAGGATAGGATAGGATAGAGGATTGGAGTGTATAGAGGATAGGATATAGGATTGGATAGGATAGAGGATAGGATAGGATAGAGGATGGGATAGGATAGAGGATAGGATAGGATAGAGGATAGGATACGATAGAGGATAGGATAGGATAGAGAATAGGATAGAGGATAGGATAGGATAGAGGATAGGATAGGATTGAGGATTGGATAGGATAGAGGATAGGATAGGATAGAGGATGGGATAGGATAGAGGATAGGATAGGATAGAGGACAGGAGACGATAGAGGATAGGATAGGATAGAGGATAGGATAGGATAGAGGATAGGATAGGATAGAGGATAGGATAGTATAGAGGATAGGATAGGATAGAGGACAGTATAGAGGATTGGATAGAATAGGTTATATTATAGGATAGAGGGTAGGACAGGATAGCGGATAGGATAGGATATAGGATTGGATAGGATAGAGGATAGGATAGGATGGAGGATAGGATAGGATAGCGGATAGGAATAGGGTAGAGTATAGAACAGGATAGAGGATAGGATAGGATAGAGGATAGGATAGGAATGAGGATAGGATAGGATAGAGGATAGGATAAGATAGAGGATCGGATAGAATATAGAATAGGATAGAGGATAGGATAGGATAGAGGATTGGAGTGTATAGAGGATAGGATATAGGATTGGATAGGATAGAGGATAGGATACGATAGTGGATAGGACAGAGGATAGGATAGGATAGAGGATAGGATAGAGGATTGGATAGAATAGGTGATATTATAGGATAGAGGGTAGGACAGGATAGCGGATAGGATAGGATATAGGATTGGATAGGATAGAGGATAGGATAGGATAGAGGATAGGATAGAGGATAGGATAGAGGATAGGATAGAGGATAGGATAGAGGATAGGATAGAGGATAGGATAGAGGATAGGATAGGATAGAGGATAGGATAGGATTGAGGATTGGATAGGATAGAGGATAGGATAGAGGATAGGATAGAGGATAGGATAGAGGATAGGATAGAGGATAGGATAGAGGATAGGATAGGATAGAGGATAGGATAGGATTGAGGATAGGATAGGATTGAGGATTGGATAGGATAGGGGATTGGATAGAGGATAGGATAGAGGATAGGATAGAGGATAGGATAGAGGATAGGATAGAGGATAGGATAGAGGATAGGATAGGATAGAGGATAGGATAGGATAGAGGATAGGATAGGATAGAGGATAGGATAGGATAGAGGATAGGATAGGATAGAGGATAGGATAGGATAGGATAGAGGATAGGATAGGATAGAGGATAGGATAGGATAGAGGATAGGATAGGATAGAGGATAGGATAGAGGATAGGATAGAGGATAGGATAGAGGATAGGATAGAGGATAGGATAGGATAGAGGATAAGATAGGATTGAGGATTGGATAGGATACAGGATAGGATAGAGGATAGGATAGAGGATAGGATAGAGGATAGGATAGAGGATAAGATAGAGGATAGGATAGAGGATAGGATTGAGGATAGGATAGAGGATAGGATAGAGGATAGGATAGAGGATAGGATAGAGGATAGGATAGAGGATAGGATAGGAATGAGGATAGGATAGGATGGAGGATAGGATAGGATAGAGGATAGGATAGGAATGAGGATAGCATAGGAATGAGGATAGGATAGGATAGAGGATGGGATAGGATAGAGGATAGGATAGGATAGAGGATAGGATACGATAGAGGACAGGATAGAGGATAGGATAGGATAGAGGACAGGAGACGATAGAGGATAGAATAGGATAGAGGATAGGATAGGATAGAGGATTGGAGTGTATAGAGGATAGGATATAGGATTGGATAGGATAGAGGATTTGAGTGTATAGAGGATAGGATATAGGATTGGATAGGATAGAGGATAGGATACGATAGTGGATAGGACAGAGGAAAGGATAGGATAGAGGATAGGATAGAGGATTGGATAGAATAGGTGATATTATAGGGTAGAGGGTAGGACAGGATAGCGGATAGGATAGGATATAGGATTGGATAGGATAGAGGATAGGATAGGATGGAGGATAGGATAGGATAGCGGATAGGAATAGGGTAGAGTATAGAACAGGATAGAGGATAGGATAGGATAGAGGATAGGATAGGAATGAGGATAGGATAGGATAGAGGATAGGATAAGATAGAGGATCGGATAGAATATAGAATAGGATAGAGGATAGGATAGGATAGAGGATAGGATAGAGGATAGGATAGAGGATAGGATAGAGGATAGGATAGAGGATTGGATAGAGGATTGGATAGGATAGAGGATAGGATAGGATAGAGGATAGGATAGGATAGCGGATGGGATAGGATATAGGATTGGATAGGACAGAGGATAGGATAGGATAGAGGATAGGATAGGAATGAGGATAGGATAGGATAGAGGACAGGATAAGATAGAGGATAGGATAGGGGATTGGATAGGATAGAGAATAGGAGACGATAGAGGATATGATAGGGGATTGTATAGGATAGAGGATAGGATAGGATGGAGGATAGGATAGGATAGCGGATAGGAATAGGGTAGAGTATAGAACAGGATAGAGGATAGGATAGGATAGAGGATAGGATAGGAATGAGGATAGGATAGGATAGAGGATAGGATAAGATAGAGGATCGGATAGAATATAGAATAGGATAGAGGATAGGATAGGATAGAGGATAGGATAGAGGATAGGATAGAGGATAGGATAGAGGATAGGATAGAGGATAGGATAGAGGTTTGGATAGAGGATTGGATAGGATAGAGGATAGGATAGGATAGAGGATAGGATAGGATAGCGGATGGGATAGGATATAGGATTGGATAGGACAGAGGATAGGATAGGATAGAGGATAGGATAGGAATGAGGATAGGATAGGAAAGAGGACAGGATAAGATAGAGGATAGGATAGGGGATTGGATAGGATAGAGAATAGGAGACGATAGAGGATATGATAGGGGATTGTATAGGATAGAGGACTGGAGACGATAGATGATAGGACAGGATAGAGGATAGGATAGGATATTATAGAGGATAGGATAGGATAGATGATAGGATAGGATAGAGGATAGGATAGGATAGAGGATAGGATAGGATAGAGGATAGGATAGGATAGAGGATTGGAGTCTATAGAGGATAGGATATAGGATTGGATAGGATAGAGGATAGGATACGATAGTGGATAGGACAGAGGATAGGATAGGATAGAGGATAGGATAGAGGATTGGATAGAATAGGTGATATTATAGGATAGAGGGTAGGACAGGATAGCGGATAGGATAGGATATAGGATTGGATATGATAGAGGATAGGATAGGATAGAGGATAGGATAGAGGATAGGATAGAGGATAGGATAGAGGATAGGATAGAGGATAGGATAGAGGATAGGATAGAGGATAGGATAGAGGATAGGATAGAGGATAGGATAGGATAGAGGATAGGATAGAGGATAGGATAGGATAGAGGATAGGATAGGATTGAGGATTGGATAGGATAGAGGATAGGATAGAGGATAGGATAGAGGAAAGGATAGAGGATAGGATAGAGGATAGGATAGAGGATAGGATAGAGGATAGGATAGAGGATAGGATAGAGGATAGGATAGGATAGAGGATAGGATAGGATTGAGGATAGGATAGGATTGAGGATTGGATAGGATAGAGGATAGGATAGAGGATAGGATAGAGGATAGGATAGAGGATAGGATAGAGTATAGGATAGAGGATAGGATAGAGGATAGGATAGGATAGAGGATAGGATAGGATAGAGGATAGGAAAGGATAGAGGATAGAATAGGATAGAGGATAGGATAGAGGATAGGATAGAGGATAGGATAGAGGATAGGATAGGATAGGACAGAGGATAGGATAGGATAGAGGATAGGATACGATAGAGGATAGGATAGAGGATAGGATAGGATAGAGGATAGGATAGGATTGAGGATAGGATAGGATAGAGGATAGGATAGAGGATAGGATAGAGGATTGGATAGAGGAATGGATAGGATAGTTGATACGATAGGATAGTGAATACGATAGGATAGTGGATAATATAGGATAGAGGATAGGATAGGGGATTGGATAGGATAGAAGATAGGATAGGATAGAGGATAGGATAGGATAGAGGATAGGATAGGATAGAGGATAGGATAGGATAGAGGACAGGATAGGATAGAGGATAGGGTAGGGTAGAGGATTGGAGTGTATAGAGGATAGGATATAGGATTGGATAGGATAGAGGATAGGATAGGATGGAGGATAGGATAGGATAGCGGATAGGATAGGGTAGAGTATAGAATAGGATAGAGGATAGGATAGGATAGAGCATAGGATAGGAATGAGGATAGGATAGGAATGAGGATAGGATAGGATAGAGGATGGGATAGGATAGAGGATAGGATAGGATAGAGGATAGGATAGAGGATTGGATAGAGGATAGGATAGAGAATAGGATAGAGGATAGGATAGAGGATTGGATAGGATAGGGGATAGGATAGGATAGAGGATAGGATAGGATAGCGGATGGGATAGGATATAGGATAGGATAGAGCATAGGATAGGAATGAGGATAGGATAGGAATGAGGATAGGATAGGATAGAGGATGGGATAGGATAGAGGATAGGATAGGATAGAGGATAGGATACGATAGAGGATAGGATAGAGGATAGGATAGGATAGAGGGTAGGATAGAATAGAGGATAGGATAGGATAGGGGATAGGATAGGATAGAGGATAGGATAGGATAGCGGATAGGATAGGGTAGAGTATAGAATAGGATAGAGGATAGGATAGGATAGAGGATAGGATAGGAATGAGGATAGGATAGGATAGCGGATAGGATAGGATGGAGGATAGGATAGGATAGCGGATAGGAATAGGGTAGAGTAGAGAACAGGATAGAGGATAGGATAGGATAGAGGATAGGATAGGATAGAGGATAGGATAGGATAGAGGATAGGATAGGATAGCGGATAGGATAGGATATAGGATTGGATAGGATGTAGGATAGGATAGGATAGGGGATAGGATAGGATAGAGGATAGGATAGGATAGAGGATAGGATAGGGGATAGGATAGAGGATTGGATAGGATAGAGGATAGGATACGATAGTGGATAGGACAGAGGAAAGGATAGGATAGAGGATAGGATAGAGGATTGGATAGAATAGGTGATATTATAGGGTAGAGGGTAGGACAGGATAGCGGATAGGATAGGATATAGGATTGGATAGGATAGAGGATAGGATAGGATGGAGGATAGGATAGGATAGCGGATAGGAATAGGGTAGAGTATAGAACAGGATAGAGGATAGGATAGGATAGAGGATAGGATAGGAATGAGGATAGGATAGGATAGAGGATAGGATAAGATAGAGGATCGGATAGAATATAGAATAGGATAGAGGATAGGATAGGATAGAGGATAGGATAGAGGATAGGATAGAGGATAGGATAGAGGATAGGATAGAGGATTGGATAGAGGATTGGATAGGATAGAGGATAGGATAGGATAGAGGATAGGATAGGATAGCGGATGGGATAGGATATAGGATTGGATAGGACAGAGGATAGGATAGGATAGAGGATAGGATAGGAATGAGGATAGGATAGGATAGAGGACAGGATAAGATAGAGGATAGGATAGGGGATTGGATAGGATAGAGAATAGGAGACGATAGAGGATATGATAGGGGATTGTATAGGATAGAGGATAGGATAGGATGGAGGATAGGATAGGATAGCGGATAGGAATAGGGTAGAGTATAGAACAGGATAGAGGATAGGATAGGATAGAGGATAGGATAGGAATGAGGATAGGATAGGATAGAGGATAGGATAAGATAGAGGATCGGATAGAATATAGAATAGGATAGAGGATAGGATAGGATAGAGGATAGGATAGAGGATAGGATAGAGGATAAGATAGAGGATAGGATAGAGGATAGGATAGAGGATTGGATAGAGGATTGGATAGGATAGAGGATAGGATAGGATAGAGGATAGGATAGGATAGCGGATGGGATAGGATATAGGATTGGATAGGACAGAGGATAGGATAGGATAGAGGATAGGATAGGAATGAGGATAGGATAGGAAAGAGGACAGGATAAGATAGAGGATAGGATAGGGGATTGGATAGGATAGAGAATAGGAGACGATAGAGGATATGATAGGGGATTGTATAGGATAGAGGACTGGAGACGATAGATGATAGGACAGGATAGAGGATAGGATAGGATATTATAGAGGATAGGATAGGATAGATGATAGGATAGGATGGAGGATAGGATAGGATAGAGGATAGGATAGGATAGAGGATTGGAGTGTATAGAGGATAGGATATAGGATTGGATAGGATAGAGGATAGGATACGATAGTGGATAGGACAGAGGATAGGATAGGATAGAGGATAGGATAGAGGATTGGATAGAATAGGTGATATTATAGGATAGAGGGTAGGACAGGATAGCGGATAGGATAGGATATAGGATTGGATATGATAGAGGATAGGATAGGATAGAGGATAGGATAGAGGATAGGATAGAGGATAGAATAGAGGATAGGATAGAGGATAGGATAGAGGATAGGATAGAGGATAGGATAGAGGATAGGATAGAGGATAGGATAGAGGATAGGATAGGATAGAGGATAGGATAGGATTGAGGATTGGATAGGATAGAGGATAGGATAGAGGATAGGATAGAGGAAAGGATAGAGGATAGGATAGAGGATAGGATAGAGGATAGGATAGAGGATAGGATAGAGGATAGGATAGAGGATAGGATAGGATAGAGGATAGGATAGGATTGAGGATAGGATAGGATTGAGGATTGGATAGGATAGAGGATAGGATAGAGGATAGGATAGAGGATAGGATAGAGTATAGGATAGAGGATAGGATAGAGGATAGGATAGGATAGAGGATAGGATAGGATAGAGGATAGGAAAGGATAGAGGATAGAATAGGATAGAGGATAGGATAGAGGATAGGATAGAGGATAGGATAGAGGATAGGATAGGATTGAGGATTGGATAGGATAGAGGATAGGATAGAGGATAGGATAGAGGATAGGATAGAGGATAGGATAGGAATGAGGATAGGATAGGATGGAGGATAGGATAGGATAGCGGATTGGATAGGGTAGAGTATAGAATAGGATAGAGGATAGGATAGGATAGAGGATAGGATAGGAATGAGGATAGGATAGGATAGAGGATGGGATAGGATAGAGGATAGGATAGGATAGAGGATAGGATACGATAGAGGATAGGATAGAGGATAGAATAGGATAGAGGATAGGATAGGATAGAGCATAGGATAGGAATGAGGATAGGATAGGAATGAGGATAGGATAGGATAGAGGATGGGATAGGATAGAGGATAGGATAGGATAGAGGATAGGATACGATAGAGGATAGGATAGAGGATAGGATAGGATAGAGGATAGGATAGGATTGAGGATAGGATAGGATAGAGGATAGGATAGAGGATAGGATAGAGGATTGGATAGAGGAATGGATAGGATAGTTGATACGATAGGATAGTGAATACGATAGGATAGTGGATAATATAGGATAGAGGATAGGATAGGGGATTGGATAGGATAGAAGATAGGATAGGATAGAGGATTGGATAGGACAGAGGATAGGATAGGATAGAGGATAGGATAGGAATGAGGATAGGATAGGAAAGAGGACAGGATAAGATAGAGGATAGGATAGGGGATTGGATAGGATAGAGAATAGGAGACGATAGAGGATATGATAGGGGATTGTATAGGATAGAGGACTGGAGACGATAGATGATAGGACAGGATAGAGGATAGGATAGGATATTATAGAGGATAGGATAGGATAGATGATAGGATAGGATAGAGGATAGGATAGGATAGAGGATAGGATAGGATAGAGGATAGGATAGGATAGAGGATTGGAGTCTATAGAGGATAGGATATAGGATTGGATAGGATAGAGGATAGGATACGATAGTGGATAGGACAGAGGATAGGATAGGATAGAGGATAGGATAGAGGATTGGATAGAATAGGTGATATTATAGGATAGAGGGTAGGACAGGATAGCGGATAGGATAGGATATAGGATTGGATATGATAGAGGATAGGATAGGATAGAGGATAGGATAGAGGATAGGATAGAGGATAGGATAGAGGATAGGATAGAGGATAGGATAGAGGATAGGATAGAGGATAGGATAGAGGATAGGATAGGATAGAGGATAGGATAGAGGATAGGATAGGATAGAGGATAGGATAGGATTGAGGATTGGATAGGATAGAGGATAGGATAGAGGATAGGATAGAGGAAAGGATAGAGGATAGGATAGAGGATAGGATAGAGGATAGGATAGAGGATAGGATAGAGGATAGGATAGAGGATAGGATAGGATAGAGGATAGGATAGGATTGAGGATAGGATAGGATTGAGGATTGGATAGGATAGAGGATAGGATAGAGGATAGGATAGAGGATAGGATAGAGGATAGGATAGAGTATAGGATAGAGGATAGGATAGAGGATAGGATAGGATAGAGGATAGGATAGGATAGAGGATAGGAAAGGATAGAGGATAGAATAGGATAGAGGATAGGATAGAGGATAGGATAGAGGATAGGATAGAGGATAGGATAGGATTGAGGATTGGATAGGATAGAGGATAGGATAGAGGATAGGATAGAGGATAGGATAGAGGATAGGATAGGAATGAGGATAGGATAGGATGGAGGATAGGATAGGATAGCGGATTGGATAGGGTAGAGTATAGAATAGGATAGAGGATAGGATAGGATAGAGGATAGGATAGGAATGAGGATAGGATAGGATAGAGGATGGGATAGGATAGAGGATAGGATAGGATAGAGGATAGGATACGATAGAGGATAGGATAGAGGATAGAATAGGATAGAGGATAGGATAGGATAGAGCATAGGATAGGAATGAGGATAGGATAGGAATGAGGATAGGATAGGATAGAGGATGGGATAGGATAGAGGATAGGATAGGATAGAGGATAGGATACGATAGAGGATAGGATAGAGGATAGGATAGGATAGAGGATAGGATAGGATTGAGGATAGGATAGGATAGAGGATAGGATAGAGGATAGGATAGAGGATTGGATAGAGGAATGGATAGGATAGTTGATACGATAGGATAGTGAATACGATAGGATAGTGGATAATATAGGATAGAGGATAGGATAGGGGATTGGATAGGATAGAAGATAGGATAGGATAGAGGATAGGATAGGATAGAGGATAGGATAGGATAGAGGATAGGATAGGATAGAGGACAGGATAGGATAGAGGATAGGGTAGGGTAGAGGATTGGAGTGTATAGAGGATAGGATATAGGATTGGATAGGATAGAGGATAGGATAGGATGGAGGATAGGATAGGATAGCGGATAGGATAGGGTAGAGTATAGAATAGGATAGAGGATAGGATAGGATAGAGCATAGGATAGGAATGAGGATAGGATAGGAATGAGGATAGGATAGGATAGAGGATGGGATAGGATAGAGGATAGGATAGGATAGAGGATAGGATAGAGGATTGGATAGAGGATAGGATAGAGAATAGGATAGAGGATAGGATAGAGGATTGGATAGGATAGGGGATAGGATAGGATAGAGGATAGGATAGGATAGCGGATGGGATAGGATATAGGATAGGATAGAGCATAGGATAGGAATGAGGATAGGATAGGAATGAGGATAGGATAGGATAGAGGATGGGATAGGATAGAGGATAGGATAGGATAGAGGATAGGATACGATAGAGGATAGGATAGAGGATAGGATAGGATAGAGGGTAGGATAGAATAGAGGATAGGATAGGATAGGGGATAGGATAGGATAGAGGATAGGATAGGATAGCGGATAGGATAGGGTAGAGTATAGAATAGGATAGAGGATAGGATAGGATAGAGGATAGGATAGGAATGAGGATAGGATAGGATAGCGGATAGGATAGGATGGAGGATAGGATAGGATAGCGGATAGGAATAGGGTAGAGTAGAGAACAGGATAGAGGATAGGATAGGATAGAGGATAGGATAGGATAGAGGATAGGATAGGATAGAGGATAGGATAGGATAGCGGATAGGATAGGATATAGGATTGGATAGGATGTAGGATAGGATAGGATAGGGGATAGGATAGGATAGAGGATAGGATAGGATAGAGGATAGGATAGGGGATAGGATAGAGGATTGGATAGGATAGAGGATAGGATACGATAGTGGATAGGACAGAGGAAAGGATAGGATAGAGGATAGGATAGAGGATTGGATAGAATAGGTGATATTATAGGGTAGAGGGTAGGACAGGATAGCGGATAGGATAGGATATAGGATTGGATAGGATAGAGGATAGGATAGGATGGAGGATAGGATAGGATAGCGGATAGGAATAGGGTAGAGTATAGAACAGGATAGAGGATAGGATAGGATAGAGGATAGGATAGGAATGAGGATAGGATAGGATAGAGGATAGGATAAGATAGAGGATCGGATAGAATATAGAATAGGATAGAGGATAGGATAGGATAGAGGATAGGATAGAGGATAGGATAGAGGATAGGATAGAGGATAGGATAGAGGATTGGATAGAGGATTGGATAGGATAGAGGATAGGATAGGATAGAGGATAGGATAGGATAGCGGATGGGATAGGATATAGGATTGGATAGGACAGAGGATAGGATAGGATAGAGGATAGGATAGGAATGAGGATAGGATAGGATAGAGGACAGGATAAGATAGAGGATAGGATAGGGGATTGGATAGGATAGAGAATAGGAGACGATAGAGGATATGATAGGGGATTGTATAGGATAGAGGATAGGATAGGATGGAGGATAGGATAGGATAGCGGATAGGAATAGGGTAGAGTATAGAACAGGATAGAGGATAGGATAGGATAGAGGATAGGATAGGAATGAGGATAGGATAGGATAGAGGATAGGATAAGATAGAGGATCGGATAGAATATAGAATAGGATAGAGGATAGGATAGGATAGAGGATAGGATAGAGGATAGGATAGAGGATAAGATAGAGGATAGGATAGAGGATAGGATAGAGGATTGGATAGAGGATTGGATAGAGGATTGGATAGGATAGAGGATAGGATAGGATAGAGGATAGGATAGGATAGCGGATGGGATAGGATATAGGATTGGATAGGACAGAGGATAGGATAGGATAGAGGATAGGATAGGAATGAGGATAGGATAGGAAAGAGGACAGGATAAGATAGAGGATAGGATAGGGGATTGGATAGGATAGAGAATAGGAGACGATAGAGGATATGATAGGGGATTGTATAGGATAGAGGACTGGAGACGATAGATGATAGGACAGGATAGAGGATAGGATAGGATATTATAGAGGATAGGATAGGATAGATGATAGGATAGGATAGAGGATAGGATAGGATAGAGGATAGGATAGGATAGAGGATTGGAGTGTATAGAGGATAGGATATAGGATTGGATAGGATAGAGGATAGGATACGATAGTGGATAGGACAGAGGATAGGATAGGATAGAGGATAGGATAGAGGATTGGATAGAATAGGTGATATTATAGGATAGAGGGTAGGACAGGATAGCGGATAGGATAGGATATAGGATTGGATAGGATAGAGGATAGGATAGGATGGAGGATAGGATAGAGGATAGGATAGAGGATAGAATAGAGGATAGGATAGAGGATAGGATAGAGGATAGGATAGAGGATAGGATAGAGGATAGGATAGAGGATAGGATAGAGGATAGGATAGGATAGAGGATAGGATAGGATTGAGGATTGGATAGGATAGAGGATAGGATAGAGGATAGGATAGAGGAAAGGATAGAGGATAGGATAGAGGATAGGATAGAGGATAGGATAGAGGATAGGATAGAGGATAGGATAGAGGATAGGATAGGATAGAGGATAGGATAGGATTGAGGATAGGATAGGATTGAGGATTGGATAGGATAGAGGATAGGATAGAGGATAGGATAGAGGATAGGATAGAGTATAGGATAGAGGATAGGATAGAGGATAGGATAGGATAGAGGATAGGATAGGATAGAGGATAGGAAAGGATAGAGGATAGAATAGGATAGAGGATAGGATAGAGGATAGGATAGAGGATAGGATAGAGGATAGGATAGGATTGAGGATTGGATAGGATAGAGGATAGGATAGAGGATAGGATAGAGGATAGGATAGAGGATAGGATAGGAATGAGGATAGGATAGGATGGAGGATAGGATAGGATAGCGGATTGGATAGGGTAGAGTATAGAATAGGATAGAGGATAGGATAGGATAGAGGATAGGATAGGAATGAGGATAGGATAGGATAGAGGATGGGATAGGATAGAGGATAGGATAGGATAGAGGATAGGATACGATAGAGGATAGGATAGAGGATAGAATAGGATAGAGGATAGGATAGGATAGAGCATAGGATAGGAATGAGGATAGGATAGGAATGAGGATAGGATAGGATAGAGGATGGGATAGGATAGAGGATAGGATAGGATAGAGGATAGGATACGATAGAGGATAGGATAGAGGATAGGATAGGATAGAGGATAGGATAGGATTGAGGATAGGATAGGATAGAGGATAGGATAGAGGATAGGATAGAGGATTGGATAGAGGAATGGATAGGATAGTTGATACGATAGGATAGTGAATACGATAGGATAGTGGATAATATAGGATAGAGGATAGGATAGGGGATTGGATAGGATAGAAGATAGGATAGGATAGAGGATAGGATAGGATAGAGGATAGGATAGGATAGAGGATAGGATAGGATAGAGGACAGGATAGGATAGAGGATAGGGTAGGGTAGAGGATTGGAGTGTATAGAGGATAGGATATAGGATTGGATAGGATAGAGGATAGGATAGGATGGAGGATAGGATAGGATAGCGGATAGGATAGGGTAGAGTATAGAATAGGATAGAGGATAGGATAGGATAGAGCATAGGATAGGAATGAGGATAGGATAGGAATGAGGATAGGATAGGATAGAGGATGGGATAGGATAGAGGATAGGATAGGATAGAGGATAGGATAGAGGATTGGATAGAGGATAGGATAGAGAATAGGATAGAGGATAGGATAGAGGATTGGATAGGATAGGGGATAGGATAGGATAGAGGATAGGATAGGATAGCGGATGGGATAGGATATAGGATAGGATAGGATAGAGGATAGGATAGGATAGAGCATAGGATAGGAATGAGGATAGGATAGGAATGAGGATAGGATAGGATAGAGGATGGGATAGGATAGAGGATAGGATAGGATAGAGGATAGGATACGATAGAGGATAGGATAGAGGATAGGATAGGATAGAGGGTAGGATAGAATAGAGGATAGGATAGGATAGGGGATAGGATAGGATAGAGGATAGGATAGGATAGTGGATAGGATAGGATAGAGGATAGGATAGGATAGAGGATAGGATAGGGGATAGGATAGAGGATTGGATAGGATAGAGGATAGGATACGATAGTGGATAGGATAGAGGATAGGATAGGATAGGGGATAGGATAGAGGATAGGATGGGATAGAGGATATGATAGGATAGAGGATAGGATAGGATAGAGGATAGGATAGGATAGAGGATAGGATAGGATTGAGGATTGGATAGGATAGAGGAAAGGATAGGATAGGGGATTGGATAGGATAGAGGATAGGAGACGATAGAGGATATGATAGAGGATAGTATAGGATAGAGGACAGGATAGGATAGAGGATAGGATAGGATAGGATAGAGGATAGGATAGGATAGAGGATAGGATAGGATAGAGGATAGTATAGAGGATTGGATAGAATAGGTTATATTATAGGATAGAGGGTAGGACAGGATAGCGGATAGGATAGGATATGGGATTGGATAGGATAGAGGATAGGATAGGATGGAGGATAGGATAGGATAGCGGATAGGAATAGGGTAGAGTATAGAACAGGATAGAGGATAGGATAGGATAGAGGATAGGATAGGAATGAGGATAGGATAGGATAGAGGGTAGGATAAGATAGAGGATAGGATACGATAGAGGATAGGATAGGATAGAGGATAGGATAGGATAGAGGATAGGATAGGGGATTGGATAGGATAGAGGATAGGATAGGATAGAGGATATGATAGGATAGAGGATAGGATAGGATAGAGGATATGATAGGATACAGGATATGATGGGATTGAGGATAGGACGGGATAGAGGAGAGGATAGTTGATTGGATAGGATAGAGGATCGAATACGATAGAGGATAGGATAGGCTAGACGACAGGATAGAGAATAGGATAGGATAGAGGATAGGATAGAGGATTGGATAGTATAGGGGATATTGTAGTATAGAGGGTAGGATAGGATAGCGGATAGGATAGAATAGAGGATAGGATAGGGGATTGAATAGGATAGAGGATAGGATAGGATAGAGGATAGGATAGGATAGAGGATAGGATAGGATAGAGGATAGGATAGGATAGAGGATATGATAGGACACAGGATATGATAGGATTGAGGATAGGACGGGTTAGAGGAGAGGATAGAGGATTGGATAGGATAGAGGATAGGATAGGATAGACGATAGGATAGAGAATAGGATAGGATAGAGGATAGGCTAGGGTAGAGGATAGGATTGGATAGAGGATAGGATAGGTTAGAGGATAGGATAGGATAGAGGATAGGATAGAGTAGAGGATAGGATAGGATAGAGGATAGGATAGGATAGAGGATAGGATAGAGGATAGGATAGAGGATTGGATAGTATAGGGGATATTATAGTATAGAGGGTAGGATAGGATAGCGGATAGGATAGGATATAGGATAGGATTGGAAAGAGGATAGGATAGGATAGAGGATAGGATGGGATAGAGGATAGGATAGGATTTTGGGTAGGATAGGATAGTGGATAGGATGGGATAGAGCAGACGATAGAGGATACGATATGATTCAGGATAGGATAGGATAGAGCAGACGATAGCGGATTGGATAGGACAGAGCAGACGATAGAGAATACGATATGATTCAGGATAGGATAGGATTGAGCAGACGATAGCGGATAGGATGGGGGATTGGATAGGATAGAGGATAGGATAGGATAGAGGATTGACTAGGATAGAGGATAGGATTGGATAGAGGATAGGATAGGATAGAGGATAGGATAGAGGAAAGGATAGGATAGAGGATAGGATAGGATAGAGGATAGGATAGAGGATAGAGGATAGGATAGAGGATAGGATAGAGGATTGGACAGGATAGGGGATATTATAGGATAGAGGGTAGGATAGGATAGCGGATAGGATAGGATATAGGATAGGATAGGAAAGAGGATAGGATAGGATAGACGTTAGGATAGGATAGAGGATAGGATAGGCTAGAGGATAGGTCGGGATAGAGGATTGGATAGGATAGAGGATATAATACGATAGAGGATAGGATAGGATAGAGGATAGGATAGGATAGAGGAGAGGATAGAGGATTGGATAGGATAGAGGATAGGATAGGATAGACGATAGGATAGAGAATAGGATAGGATAGAGGATAGGCTAGGGTAGAGGATAGGATTGGATAGAGGATAGGATAGGTTAGAGGATAGGATAGGATAGAGGATAGGATAGAGTAGAGGATAGGATAGGATAGAGGAGAGGATAGGATAGAGGATAGGATAGAGGATAGGGTAGGATTGGATAGAGAATAGGATAGGATAGAGGACAGGATAGGATAGAGGATAGGATAGGATAGAGGTTAGGATAGGATACAGGATACGATAGGATAGAGGATAGGTCGGGATAGAGGATGGGATAGAGGATTGGATAGGATAGAGGATATAATACGATAGAGGATAGGACACGATAGAGGTTAGGATAGGATAGAGGATAGGATAGAGAATAGAGGATAGGATAGAGGATAGGATAGAGGATTGGATAGGATAGGGGATATTATAGGATAGAGGGTAGGATAGGATACCGGATAGGATAGGATACAGGATAGGATAGGAAAGAGGATAGGATAGGATAGAGGGTAGGATGGGATAGAGGATAGGATAGGATAGAGGATATGATAGGATACAGGATATGATAGGATTGAGGATAGGACGGGATAGAGGAGAGGATAGAGGATTGGATAGGATAGAGGATAGGATACGATAGAGGATAGGATAGGATAGACGATACGATAGAGAATAGGATAGGATAGAGGACAGGATAGGATAGGGGATAGGATAGGATAGAGGATAGGGTAGGATAGAGGATAGGATAGAGGATAGGATAGGAAAGAGGATAGGATAGGATACAGGATAGGACGGGATAGAGGATAGGATAGGATTGAGGGTAGGATAGGATAGTGGATAGGATAGGATAGAGCAGACGATAGAGGATACGATATGATTCAGGATAGGATAGAATTGAGCAGACGATAGCGAATTGGATAGGATAGAGCAGACGATAGAGAATACGATATGATTCAGGATAGGATAGGATAGAGCAGACGATAGCGGATAGGATAGGGGATTGGATAGGATAGAGAATAGGATGGGATAGAGGATAGGCTAGGATAGAGGATAGGATTGGATAGAGGATAGGATAGCATAGAGGATAGGATAGGATAGAGGATAGGATAGAGGATAGAGGATAGGATAGAGGATAGGATAGAGGATAGAGGATAGGATAGAGGATAGGATAGAGGATTGGATAGGATAGGGGATATTATAGGATAGAGGGTAGGATAGGATAGAGGATAGGAGACGAAAGAGGATAGGATTTGATAGAGAATAGGATAGAGGATAGGATAGGATAGAGGAAAGGATAGGATAGGATGGAGGGTAGGATAGAGGATAGGATAGGATAGAGGATAGGATAGGATAGGGAATAGGATAGGATAGAGGATATGATAGGATAGAGGATAGGATAGGATAGAGGATAGGATTGGATAGAGGATAGGACAGGGTAGAGGATAGGATAGGATAGGGGATAGGATAGGATAGAGGATAGGATAGGATAGAGGATAGGATATGATACAGGATAGGATAGGATAGAGTATAGGATATAGGATTGGATAGGATAGAGGATAGGGTAGGATAGCGGATAGGATAGGATAGAGTATAGAATATTATAGAAGACACGATAGGATAGAGGATAGGATAGGATAGAGTATAGGATAGGATAGAGGATAGGATAGGATAGAGGATAGGATAGGAAAGAGGATAGGATAGAATGGAGGATAGGATAGGGGATTGGCTAGGATATAGTATAGGATAGGATAGAGGATAGGATTGGATGGAGGATAGGACAGGATAGAGGATATGATAAGATACAGGATTGGATCGGACCGAGGATAGGATAGAGGATCGGATAGGATAGAGGATATAATACGATAGAGGATAGGATAGGATAGAGGATAGGGTAGGATAGAGGATACGATAGGATAGAGGATAGGATAGAGGATAGGATAGAGGATTGGATAGGATAGGATAAGATAGAGGATAGGATAGAGGATTGGATAGGATAGGATAAGATAGAGGTTAAGATAGGGGATTGGATAGGATAGCGGATAGGATAGGATAGAGGATACGATATTATAGAGGATAGGATAGGATAGAGGATAGGATCGGATAGAGGATAAGATAGGGGATTGGATAGGATAGAGTATAGGATACGATAGAGGATCGGATAGGATAGAGGATAGGATAGGAGATTGGATAGGATAGAGGATAGGAGACGATAGAGGATAGGATAGGGTTGAGGATAAGATAGGATAGGATAGAGGATAGGATATAGGATTGGATATGATAGAGGATAGGATAGGATAGACGTTAGGATAGGATAGAGGATAGGATAGGATAGAGGATAGGTCGGGATAGAGGATGGGATAGAGGATTGGATAGGATAGAGGATATAATACGATAGAGGATAGGATAGGATAGAGGATAGGATAGGATAGAGGATCGGATAGGGGATTGGATAGGATAGAGGATAGGATAGGATCGGATAGAGGATACGATATGGGATTGGATAGGATAGAGAATAGGATACGATAGAGGATAGGGTAGGATTGGATAGAGAATAGGATAGGATAGAGGATAGGATAGGATAGAGGATAGGATAGGATAGAGGTTAGGATAGGATAGAGGATACGATAGGATAGAGGATAGGTCGGGATAGAGCATGGGATAGAGGATTGGATAGGATAGAGGATATAATACGATAGAGGATAGGACACGATAGAGGTTAGGATAGGATAGAGGATAGGATAGAGAATAGAGGATAGGATAGAGGATAGGATAGAGGATTGGATAGGATAGGGAATATTATAGGATAGAGGGTAGGATAGGATACCGGATAGGATAGGATACAGGATAGGATAGGAAAGAGGATAGGATAGGATAGAGGGTAGGATGGGATAGAGGATAGGATAGGATAGAGGATAGGATAAGATAGAGGATAGGATAGGGGATTGGATAGGATAGAGGATAGGATAGGATAGAGGATAGGATAGGATAGAGGATAGGATAGGATAGAGGATAGGATAGGATAGAGGATAGGATAGGATAGAGGATATGATAGGATACAGGATATGATAGGATTGAGGATAGGACGGGATAGAGGAGAGGATAGAGGATTGGATAGGATAGAGGATAGGATACGATAGAGGATAGGATAGGATAGACGATAGTATAGAGAATAGGATAGGATAGAGAATAGGATAGGATAGAGGATAGGATAGGATAGGGGATAAGATAGGATAGAGGATAGGGTAGGATAGAGGATAGGATAGGAAAGAGGATAGGATAGGATACAGGATAGGATGGGATAGAGGATAGGATAGGATTGAGGGTAGGATAGGATAGTGGATAGGATAGGATAGAGCAGACGATAGAGGATACGATATGATTCAGGATAGGATAGGATTGAGCAGACGATAGCGAATTGGATAGGATAGAGCAGACGATAGAGAATACAATTAGATTCATGATAGGATAGGATAGAGCAGACGATAGCGGATAGGATAGGGGATTGGATAGGATAGAGAATAGGATAGGATAGAGGATAGGCTAGGATAGAGGATAGGATTGGATAGAGGATAGGATAGGATAGAGGACAGGATAGGATAGAGGATAGGATAGGATAGAGGATAGGATAGGAGATAGGATTGGATAGCGGATAGGTTAGGATGGAGTATAGGATAGGATTGAGCAGACGATAGCGAATTGGATAGGATAGAGCAGACGATAGAGAATACAATTAGATTCATGATAGGATAGGATAGAGCAGACGATAGAGGATAGGATAGAGGATAGGATAGGATAGAGGATAGGATAGGATAGAGGATAGGAAAGGATAGAGGATAGAATAGGATAGAGGATAGGATAGAGGATAGGATAGAGGATAGGATAGAGGATAGGATAGGATTGAGGATTGGATAGGATAGAGGATAGGATAGAGGATAGGATAGAGGATAGGATAGAGGATAGGATAGGAATGAGGATAGGATAGGATGGAGGATAGGATAGGATAGCGGATTGGATAGGGTAGAGTATAGAATAGGATAGAGGATAGGATAGGATAGAGGATAGGATAGGAATGAGGATAGGATAGGATAGAGGATGGGATAGGATAGAGGATAGGATAGGATAGAGGATAGGATACGATAGAGGATAGGATAGAGGATAGAATAGGATAGAGGATAGGATAGGATAGAGCATAGGATAGGAATGAGGATAGGATAGGAATGAGGATAGGATAGGATAGAGGATGGGATAGGATAGAGGATAGGATAGGATAGAGGATAGGATACGATAGAGGATAGGATAGAGGATAGGATAGGATAGAGGATAGGATAGGATTGAGGATAGGATAGGATAGAGGATAGGATAGAGGATAGGATAGAGGATTGGATAGAGGAATGGATAGGATAGTTGATACGATAGGATAGTGAATACGATAGGATAGTGGATAATATAGGATAGAGGATAGGATAGGGGATTGGATAGGATAGAAGATAGGATAGGATAGAGGATAGGATAGGATAGAGGATAGGATAGGATAGAGGATAGGATAGGATAGAGGACAGGATAGGATAGAGGATAGGGTAGGGTAGAGGATTGGAGTGTATAGAGGATAGGATATAGGATTGGATAGGATAGAGGATAGGATAGGATGGAGGATAGGATAGGATAGCGGATAGGATAGGGTAGAGTATAGAATAGGATAGAGGATAGGATAGGATAGAGCATAGGATAGGAATGAGGATAGGATAGGAATGAGGATAGGATAGGATAGAGGATGGGATAGGATAGAGGATAGGATAGGATAGAGGATAGGATAGAGGATTGGATAGAGGATAGGATAGAGAATAGGATAGAGGATAGGATAGAGGATTGGATAGGATAGGGGATAGGATAGGATAGAGGATAGGATAGGATAGCGGATGGGATAGGATATAGGATAGGATAGGATAGAGGATAGGATAGGATAGAGCATAGGATAGGAATGAGGATAGGATAGGAATGAGGATAGGATAGGATAGAGGATGGGATAGGATAGAGGATAGGATAGGATAGAGGATAGGATACGATAGAGGATAGGATAGAGGATAGGATAGGATAGAGGGTAGGATAGAATAGAGGATAGGATAGGATAGGGGATAGGATAGGATAGAGGATAGGATAGGATAGTGGATAGGATAGGATAGAGGATAGGATAGGATAGAGGATAGGATAGGGGATAGGATAGAGGATTGGATAGGATAGAGGATAGGATACGATAGTGGATAGGATAGAGGATAGGATAGGATAGGGGATAGGATAGAGGATAGGATGGGATAGAGGATATGATAGGATAGAGGATAGGATAGGATAGAGGATAGGATAGGATAGAGGATAGGATAGGATTGAGGATTGGATAGGATAGAGGAAAGGATAGGATAGGGGCTTGGATAGGATAGAGGATAGGAGACGATAGAGGATATGATAGAGGATAGTATAGGATAGAGGACAGGATAGGATAGAGGATAGGATAGGATAGGATAGAGGATAGGATAGGATAGCGGATAGGAATAGGGTAGAGTATAGAACAGGATAGAGGATAGGATAGGATAGAGGATAGGATAGGATAGAGGATAGTATAGAGGATTGGATAGAATAGGTTATATTATAGGATAGAGGGTAGGACAGGATAGCGGATAGGATAGGATATGGGATTGGATAGGATAGAGGATAGGATAGGATGGAGGATAGGATAGGATAGCGGATAGGAATAGGGTAGAGTATAGAACAGGATAGAGGATAGGATAGGATAGAGGGTAGGATAGGATACCGGATAGGATAGGATACAGGATAGGATAAGATAGAGGATAGGATACGATAGAGGATAGGATAGGATAGAGGATAGGATAGGATAGAGGATAGGATAGGGGATTGGATAGGATAGAGGATAGGATAGGATAGAGGATATGATAGGATAGAGGATAGGATAGGATAGAGGATATGATAGGATACAGGATATGATGGGATTGAGGATAGGACGGGATAGAGGAGAGGATAGTTGATTGGATAGGATAGAGGATCGAATACGATAGAGGATAGGATAGGCTAGACGACAGGATAGAGAATAGGATAGGATAGAGGATAGGATAGAGGATTGGATAGTATAGGGGATATTGTAGTATAGAGGGTAGGATAGGATAGCGGATAGGATAGAATAGAGGATAGGATAGGGGATTGAATAGGATAGAGGATAGGATAGGATAGAGGATAGGATAGGATAGAGGATAGGATAGGATAGAGGATATGATAGGACACAGGATATGATAGGATTGAGGATAGGACGGGTTAGAGGAGAGGATAGAGGATTGGATAGGATAGAGGATAGGATAGGATAGACGATAGGATAGAGAATAGGATAGGATAGAGGATAGGCTAGGGTAGAGGATAGGATTGGATAGAGGATAGGATAGGTTAGAGGATAGGATAGGATAGAGGATAGGATAGAGTAGAGGATAGGATAGGATAGAGGATAGGATAGGATAGAGGATAGGATAGAGGATAGGATAGAGGATTGGATAGTATAGGGGATATTATAGTATAGAGGGTAGGATAGGATAGCGGATAGGATAGGATATAGGATAGGATTGGAAAGAGGATAGGATAGGATAGAGGATATAATACGATAGAGGATAGGGTAGGATAGCGGATAGGATAGGATAGAGTATAGAATATTATAGAAGACACGATAGGATAGAGGATAGGATAGGATAGAGTATAGGATAGGATAGAGGATAGGATAGGATAGAGGATAGGATAGGAAAGAGGATAGGATAGAATGGAGGATAGGATAGGGGATTGGCTAGGATATAGTATAGGATAGGATAGAGGATAGGATTGGATGGAGGATAGGACAGGATAGAGGATATGATAAGATACAGGATTGGATCGGACCGAGGATAGGATAGAGGATCGGATAGGATAGAGGATATAATACGATAGAGGATAGGATAGGATAGAGGATAGGGTAGGATAGAGGATACGATAGGATAGAGGATAGGATAGAGGATAGGATAGAGGATTGGATAGGATAGGATAAGATAGAGGATAGGATAGAGGATTGGATAGGATAGGATAAGATAGAGGTTAAGATAGGGGATTGGATAGGATAGCGGATAGGATAGGATAGAGGATACGATATTATAGAGGATAGGATAGGATAGAGGATAGGATCGGATAGAGGATAAGATAGGGGATTGGATAGGATAGAGTATAGGATACGATAGAGGATCGGATAGGATAGAGGATAGGATAGGAGATTGGATAGGATAGAGGATAGGAGACGATAGAGGATAGGATAGGGTTGAGGATAAGATAGGATAGGATAGAGGATAGGATATAGGATTGGATATGATAGAGGATAGGATAGGATAGACGTTAGGATAGGATAGAGGATAGGATAGGATAGAGGATAGGTCGGGATAGAGGATGGGATAGAGGATTGGATAGGATAGAGGATATAATACGATAGAGGATAGGATAGGATAGAGGATAGGATAGGATAGAGGATCGGATAGGGGATTGGATAGGATAGAGGATAGGATAGGATCGGATAGAGGATACGATATGGGATTGGATAGGATAGAGAATAGGATACGATAGAGGATAGGGTAGGATTGGATAGAGAATAGGATAGGATAGAGGATAGGATAGGATAGAGGATAGGATAGGATAGAGGTTAGGATAGGATAGAGGATACGATAGGATAGAGGATAGGTCGGGATAGAGCATGGGATAGAGGATTGGATAGGATAGAGGATATAATACGATAGAGGATAGGACACGATAGAGGTTAGGATAGGATAGAGGATAGGATAGAGAATAGAGGATAGGATAGAGGATAGGATAGAGGATTGGATAGGATAGGGAATATTATAGGATAGAGGGTAGGATAGGATACCGGATAGGATAGGATACAGGATAGGATAGGAAAGAGGATAGGATAGGATAGAGGGTAGGATGGGATAGAGGATAGGATAGGATAGAGGATAGGATAAGATAGAGGATAGGATAGGGGATTGGATAGGATAGAGGATAGGATAGGATAGAGGATAGGATAGGATAGAGGATAGGATAGGATAGAGGATAGGATAGGATAGAGGATAGGATAGGATAGAGGATATGATAGGATACAGGATATGATAGGATTGAGGATAGGACGGGATAGAGGAGAGGATAGAGGATTGGATAGGATAGAGGATAGGATACGATAGAGGATAGGATAGGATAGACGATAGTATAGAGAATAGGATAGGATAGAGAATAGGATAGGATAGAGGATAGGATAGGATAGGGGATAAGATAGGATAGAGGATAGGGTAGGATAGAGGATAGGATAGGAAAGAGGATAGGATAGGATACAGGATAGGATGGGATAGAGGATAGGATAGGATTGAGGGTAGGATAGGATAGTGGATAGGATAGGATAGAGCAGACGATAGAGGATACGATATGATTCAGGATAGGATAGGATTGAGCAGACGATAGCGAATTGGATAGGATAGAGCAGACGATAGAGAATACAATTAGATTCATGATAGGATAGGATAGAGCAGACGATAGCGGATAGGATAGGGGATTGGATAGGATAGAGAATAGGATAGGATAGAGGATAGGCTAGGATAGAGGATAGGATTGGATAGAGGATAGGATAGGATAGAGGACAGGATAGGATAGAGGATAGGATAGGATAGAGGATAGGATAGGAGATAGGATTGGATAGCGGATAGGTTAGGATGGAGTATAGGATAGGATTGAGCAGACGATAGCGAATTGGATAGGATAGAGCAGACGATAGAGAATACAATTAGATTCATGATAGGATAGGATAGAGCAGACGATAGAGGATAGGATAGAGGATAGGATAGGATAGAGGATAGGATAGGATAGAGGATAGGAAAGGATAGAGGATAGAATAGGATAGAGGATAGGATAGAGGATAGGATAGAGGATAGGATAGAGGATAGGATAGGATTGAGGATTGGATAGGATAGAGGATAGGATAGAGGATAGGATAGAGGATAGGATAGAGGATAGGATAGGAATGAGGATAGGATAGGATGGAGGATAGGATAGGATAGCGGATTGGATAGGGTAGAGTATAGAATAGGATAGAGGATAGGATAGGATAGAGGATAGGATAGGAATGAGGATAGGATAGGATAGAGGATGGGATAGGATAGAGGATAGGATAGGATAGAGGATAGGATACGATAGAGGATAGGATAGAGGATAGAATAGGATAGAGGATAGGATAGGATAGAGCATAGGATAGGAATGAGGATAGGATAGGAATGAGGATAGGATAGGATAGAGGATGGGATAGGATAGAGGATAGGATAGGATAGAGGATAGGATACGATAGAGGATAGGATAGAGGATAGGATAGGATAGAGGATAGGATAGGATTGAGGATAGGATAGGATAGAGGATAGGATAGAGGATAGGATAGAGGATTGGATAGAGGAATGGATAGGATAGTTGATACGATAGGATAGTGAATACGATAGGATAGTGGATAATATAGGATAGAGGATAGGATAGGGGATTGGATAGGATAGAAGATAGGATAGGATAGAGGATAGGATAGGATAGAGGATAGGATAGGATAGAGGATAGGATAGGATAGAGGACAGGATAGGATAGAGGATAGGGTAGGGTAGAGGATTGGAGTGTATAGAGGATAGGATATAGGATTGGATAGGATAGAGGATAGGATAGGATGGAGGATAGGATAGGATAGCGGATAGGATAGGGTAGAGTATAGAATAGGATAGAGGATAGGATAGGATAGAGCATAGGATAGGAATGAGGATAGGATAGGAATGAGGATAGGATAGGATAGAGGATGGGATAGGATAGAGGATAGGATAGGATAGAGGATAGGATAGAGGATTGGATAGAGGATAGGATAGAGAATAGGATAGAGGATAGGATAGAGGATTGGATAGGATAGGGGATAGGATAGGATAGAGGATAGGATAGGATAGCGGATGGGATAGGATATAGGATAGGATAGGATAGAGGATAGGATAGGATAGAGCATAGGATAGGAATGAGGATAGGATAGGAATGAGGATAGGATAGGATAGAGGATGGGATAGGATAGAGGATAGGATAGGATAGAGGATAGGATACGATAGAGGATAGGATAGAGGATAGGATAGGATAGAGGGTAGGATAGAATAGAGGATAGGATAGGATAGGGGATAGGATAGGATAGAGGATAGGATAGGATAGTGGATAGGATAGGATAGAGGATAGGATAGGATAGAGGATAGGATAGGGGATAGGATAGAGGATTGGATAGGATAGAGGATAGGATACGATAGTGGATAGGATAGAGGATAGGATAGGATAGGGGATAGGATAGAGGATAGGATGGGATAGAGGATATGATAGGATAGAGGATAGGATAGGATAGAGGATAGGATAGGATAGAGGATAGGATAGGATTGAGGATTGGATAGGATAGAGGAAAGGATAGGATAGGGGATTGGATAGGATAGAGGATAGGAGACGATAGAGGATATGATAGAGGATAGTATAGGATAGAGGACAGGATAGGATAGAGGATAGGATAGGATAGGATAGAGGATAGGATAGGATAGCGGATAGGAATAGGGTAGAGTATAGAACAGGATAGAGGATAGGATAGGATAGAGGATAGGATAGGATAGAGGATAGTATAGAGGATTGGATAGAATAGGTTATATTATAGGATAGAGGGTAGGACAGGATAGCGGATAGGATAGGATATGGGATTGGATAGGATAGAGGATAGGATAGGATGGAGGATAGGATAGGATAGCGGATAGGAATAGGGTAGAGTATAGAACAGGATAGAGGATAGGATAGGATGGAGGATAGGATAGGAATGAGGATAGGATAGGATAGAGGATAGGATAAGATAGAGGATAGGATACGATAGAGGATAGGATAGGATAGAGGATAGGATAGGATAGAGGATAGGATAGGGGATTGGATAGGATAGAGGATAGGATAGGATAGAGGATATGATAGGATAGAGGATAGGATAGGATAGAGGATATGATAGGATACAGGATATGATGGGATTGAGGATAGGACGGGATAGAGGAGAGGATAGTTGATTGGATAGGATAGAGGATCGAATACGATAGAGGATAGGATAGGCTAGACGACAGGATAGAGAATAGGATAGGATAGAGGATAGGATAGAGGATTGGATAGTATAGGGGATATTGTAGTATAGAGGGTAGGATAGGATAGCGGATAGGATAGAATAGAGGATAGGATAGGGGATTGAATAGGATAGAGGATAGGATAGGATAGAGGATAGGATAGGATAGAGGATAGGATAGGATAGAGGATATGATAGGACACAGGATATGATAGGATTGAGGATAGGACGGGTTAGAGGAGAGGATAGAGGATTGGATAGGATAGAGGATAGGATAGGATAGACGATAGGATAGAGAATAGGATAGGATAGAGGATAGGCTAGGGTAGAGGATAGGATTGGATAGAGGATAGGATAGGTTAGAGGATAGGATAGGATAGAGGATAGGATAGAGTAGAGGATAGGATAGGATAGAGGATAGGATAGGATAGAGGATAGGATAGAGGATAGGATAGAGGATTGGATAGTATAGGGGATATTATAGTATAGAGGGTAGGATAGGATAGCGGATAGGATAGGATATAGGATAGGATTGGAAAGAGGATAGGATAGGATAGAGGATAGGATGGGATAGAGGATAGGATAGGATTTTGGGTAGGATAGGATAGTGGATAGGATGGGATAGAGCAGACGATAGAGGATACGATATGATTCAGGATAGGATAGGATAGAGCAGACGATAGCGGATTGGATAGGACAGAGCAGACGATAGAGAATACGATATGATTCAGGATAGGATAGGATTGAGCAGACGATAGCGGATAGGATGGGGGATTGGATAGGATAGAGGATAGGATAGGATAGAGGATTGACTAGGATAGAGGATAGGATTGGATAGAGGATAGGATAGGATAGAGGATAGGATAGAGGAAAGGATAGGATAGAGGATAGGATAGGATAGAGGATAGGATAGAGGATAGAGGATAGGATAGAGGATAGGATAGAGGATTGGACAGGATAGGGGATATTATAGGATAGAGGGTAGGATAGGATAGCGGATAGGATAGGATATAGGATAGGATAGGAAAGAGGATAGGATAGGATAGACGTTAGGATAGGATAGAGGATAGGATAGGCTAGAGGATAGGTCGGGATAGAGGATTGGATAGGATAGAGGATATAATACGATAGAGGATAGGATAGGATAGAGGATAGGATAGGATAGAGGAGAGGATAGAGGATTGGATAGGATAGAGGATAGGATAGGATAGACGATAGGATAGAGAATAGGATAGGATAGAGGATAGGCTAGGGTAGAGGATAGGATTGGATAGAGGATAGGATAGGTTAGAGGATAGGATAGGATAGAGGATAGGATAGAGTAGAGGATAGGATAGGATAGAGGAGAGGATAGGATAGAGGATAGGATAGAGGATAGGGTAGGATTGGATAGAGAATAGGATAGGATAGAGGACAGGATAGGATAGAGGATAGGATAGGATAGAGGTTAGGATAGGATACAGGATACGATAGGATAGAGGATAGGTCGGGATAGAGGATGGGATAGAGGATTGGATAGGATAGAGGATATAATACGATAGAGGATAGGACACGATAGAGGTTAGGATAGGATAGAGGATAGGATAGAGAATAGAGGATAGGATAGAGGATAGGATAGAGGATTGGATAGGATAGGGGATATTATAGGATAGAGGGTAGGATAGGATACCGGATAGGATAGGATACAGGATAGGATAGGAAAGAGGATAGGATAGGATAGAGGGTAGGATGGGATAGAGGATAGGATAGGATAGAGGATATGATAGGATACAGGATATGATAGGATTGAGGATAGGACGGGATAGAGGAGAGGATAGAGGATTGGATAGGATAGAGGATAGGATACGATAGAGGATAGGATAGGATAGACGATACGATAGAGAATAGGATAGGATAGAGGACAGGATAGGATAGGGGATAGGATAGGATAGAGGATAGGGTAGGATAGAGGATAGGATAGAGGATAGGATAGGAAAGAGGATAGGATAGGATACAGGATAGGACGGGATAGAGGATAGGATAGGATTGAGGGTAGGATAGGATAGTGGATAGGATAGGATAGAGCAGACGATAGAGGATACGATATGATTCAGGATAGGATAGAATTGAGCAGACGATAGCGAATTGGATAGGATAGAGCAGACGATAGAGAATACGATATGATTCAGGATAGGATAGGATAGAGCAGACGATAGCGGATAGGATAGGGGATTGGATAGGATAGAGAATAGGATGGGATAGAGGATAGGCTAGGATAGAGGATAGGATTGGATAGAGGATAGGATAGCATAGAGGATAGGATAGGATAGAGGATAGGATAGAGGATAGAGGATAGGATAGAGGATAGGATAGAGGATAGAGGATAGGATAGAGGATAGGATAGAGGATTGGATAGGATAGGGGATATTATAGGATAGAGGGTAGGATAGGATAGAGGATAGGAGACGAAAGAGGATAGGATTTGATAGAGAATAGGATAGAGGATAGGATAGGATAGAGGAAAGGATAGGATAGGATGGAGGGTAGGATAGAGGATAGGATAGGATAGAGGATAGGATAGGATAGGGAATAGGATAGGATAGAGCATATGATAGGATAGAGGATAGGATAGGATAGAGGATAGGATTGGATAGAGGATAGGACAGGGTAGAGGATAGGATAGGATAGGGGATAGGATAGGATAGAGGATAGGATAGGATAGAGGATAGGATATGATACAGGATAGGATAGGATAGAGTATAGGATATAGGATTGGATAGGATAGAGGATAGGGTAGGATAGCGGATAGGATAGGATAGAGTATAGAATATTATAGAAGACACGATAGGATAGAGGATAGGATAGGATAGAGTATAGGATAGGATAGAGGATAGGATAGGATAGAGGATAGGATAGGAAAGAGGATAGGATAGAATGGAGGATAGGATAGGGGATTGGCTAGGATATAGTATAGGATAGGATAGAGGATAGGATTGGATGGAGGATAGGACAGGATAGAGGATATGATAAGATACAGGATTGGATCGGACCGAGGATAGGATAGAGGATCGGATAGGATAGAGGATATAATACGATAGAGGATAGGATAGGATAGAGGATAGGGTAGGATAGAGGATACGATAGGATAGAGGATAGGATAGAGGATAGGATAGAGGATTGGATAGGATAGGATAAGATAGAGGATAGGATAGAGGATTGGATAGGATAGGATAAGATAGAGGTTAAGATAGGGGATTGGATAGGATAGCGGATAGGATAGGATAGAGGATACGATATTATAGAGGATAGGATAGGATAGAGGATAGGATCGGATAGAGGATAAGATAGGGGATTGGATAGGATAGAGTATAGGATACGATAGAGGATCGGATAGGATAGAGGATAGGATAGGAGATTGGATAGGATAGAGGATAGGAGACGATAGAGGATAGGATAGGGTTGAGGATAAGATAGGATAGGATAGAGGATAGGATATAGGATTGGATATGATAGAGGATAGGATAGGATAGACGTTAGGATAGGATAGAGGATAGGATAGGATAGAGGATAGGTCGGGATAGAGGATGGGATAGAGGATTGGATAGGATAGAGGATATAATACGATAGAGGATAGGATAGGATAGAGGATAGGATAGGATAGAGGATCGGATAGGGGATTGGATAGGATAGAGGATAGGATAGGATCGGATAGAGGATACGATATGGGATTGGATAGGATAGAGAATAGGATACGATAGAGGATAGGGTAGGATTGGATAGAGAATAGGATAGGATAGAGGATAGGATAGGATAGAGGATAGGATAGGATAGAGGTTAGGATAGGATAGAGGATACGATAGGATAGAGGATAGGTCGGGATAGAGCATGGGATAGAGGATTGGATAGGATAGAGGATATAATACGATAGAGGATAGGACACGATAGAGGTTAGGATAGGATAGAGGATAGGATAGAGAATAGAGGATAGGATAGAGGATAGGATAGAGGATTGGATAGGATAGGGAATATTATAGGATAGAGGGTAGGATAGGATACCGGATAGGATAGGATACAGGATAGGATAGGAAAGAGGATAGGATAGGATAGAGGGTAGGATGGGATAGAGGATAGGATAGGATAGAGGATAGGATAAGATAGAGGATAGGATAGGGGATTGGATAGGATAGAGGATAGGATAGGATAGAGGATAGGATAGGATAGAGGATAGGATAGGATAGAGGATAGGATAGGATAGAGGATAGGATAGGATAGAGGATATGATAGGATACAGGATATGATAGGATTGAGGATAGGACGGGATAGAGGAGAGGATAGAGGATTGGATAGGATAGAGGATAGGATACGATAGAGGATAGGATAGGATAGACGATAGTATAGAGAATAGGATAGGATAGAGAATAGGATAGGATAGAGGATAGGATAGGATAGGGGATAAGATAGGATAGAGGATAGGGTAGGATAGAGGATAGGATAGAGGATAGGATAGAGGATAGGATAGGAAAGAGGATAGGATAGGATACAGGATAGGATGGGATAGAGGATACGATATGATTCAGGATAGGATAGGATTGAGCAGACGATAGCGAATTGGATAGGATAGAGCAGACGATAGAGAATACAATTAGATTCATGATAGGATAGGATAGAGCAGACGATAGCGGATAGGATAGGGGATTGGATAGGATAGAGAATAGGATAGGATAGAGGATAGGCTAGGATAGAGGATAGGATTGGATAGAGGATAGGATAGGATAGAGGACAGGATAGGATAGAGGATAGGATAGGATAGAGGATAGGATAGGAGATAGGATTGGATAGCGGATAGGTTAGGATGGAGTATAGGATACGAATGAGGATAGGATAGGGTTGAAGATAGGATAGGATAGGATAGAGGATAGGATAGGATAGCATAGAGGATAGGATAGAATTGAGGATAAGATAGGCTTGGGGATAGGATAGGATAGAGGATAGGATAGGATAGAGGATAGGATAGGATAGAGGATAGGATATTATAGAGAATAGGATAGGATAGGGGATAGAATCGGATAGAGTATAGGATTTAGGATTGGATAGGATAGAGGCTAGGATAGGATAGAGCATAGGATATAATACAGGATATGATAGGATAGAGGATAGGATAGGGGATTGGATAGGAAAGAGGATAGGATAGGATAGAGGATACGATATAGGATTGGATAGGATAGAGAATAGGATACGATAGAGGATAAGATAGGGGATTGGATAGGATAGCGGATAGGATAGGATAGAGGATACGATATTATAGAGGATTGGATATTATAGAGGATAGGATAGGAGATTGCATAGGAAAGAGAATAGAGGATAAGATAGAGAATAAGATAGGATAGAGGATAGGCTAGGATAGAGGATAGGATTGGGGATTGGATAGGATAGAGGACAGGATAGGATCGTGGATAGAATAGGATGGAGGATAGGATAGGATAGAGGATAGGATATAATAGAGGATAGGATCGGATAGAGGATAGGATAGGGGATTGGATAGGACAGAGGATATGATAGGATAGAGGATAGGATAGGATAGAGCAGACGATAGAGGATACGATATGATTCAGGATAGGATAGAATTGAGCAGACGATAGCGAATTGGATAGGATAGAGCAGACGATAGAGAATACGATATGATTCAGGATAGGATAGGATAGAGCAGACGATAGCGGATAGGATAGGGGATTGGATAGGATAGAGAATAGGATGGGATAGAGGATAGGCTAGGATAGAGGATAGGATTGGATAGAGGATAGGATAGCATAGAGGATAGGATAGGATAGAGGATAGGATAGAGGATAGAGGATAGGATAGAGGATAGGATAGAGGATAGAGGATAGGATAGAGGATAGGATAGAGGATTGGATAGGATAGGGGATATTATAGGATAGAGGGTAGGATAGGATAGAGGATAGGAGACGAAAGAGGATAGGATTTGATAGAGAATAGGATAGAGGATAGGATATGATAGAGGAAAGGATAGGATAGGATGGAGGGTAGGATAGAGGATAGGATAGAGGATTAGATACGATAGAGGATATTATAGGAAAGAGGATAGGATAGGATAGCGGATATGTTAGGATTGAGTATACGGTACGAATGAGGATAGGATAGGGTTGAAGATAGGATAGGATATAATAGAGGATAGGATAGGATAGAGGATAGGATAGGATAGAGGATAGGATAGGATAGAGGATAGGATAGAATTGAGGATAGGATAGGCTTGAGGATAGGATAGGATAGAGGATAGGATAGGATAGAGGATAGGATAGGATAGAGGATAGGATAGGATAGAGGATAGGATAGGATAGAGGATAGGATAGGATAGGGAATAGGATAGGATAGAGGATATGATAGGATAGAGGATAGGATAGGATAGAGGATAGGATTGGATAGAGGATAGGACAGGGTAGAGGATAGGATAGGATAGGGGATTGGATAGGATAGAGGATAGGATATAGTATTGGATAGGATAGAGGATAGGATACCATAGAGGATAGGGTTGGATAGCGGATAGGATAGGATAGAGGATGGGATAGTATAGAGGATAGGACAGGATAGAGGATAGGATAGAGAATAGGATAGGATAGAGGATAGGATAGGATAGAGGATAGAGGATAGGATAGAGGATAGGATAGAGGATTGGATAGGATAGGATAAGATAGAGGATAGGATAGAGGATTGGATAGGATAGGATAAGATAGAGGTTAAGATAGGGGATTGGATAGGATAGCGGATAGGATAGGATAGAGGATACGATATTATAGAGGATAGGATAGGATAGAGGATAGGATCGGATAGAGGATAAGATAGGGGATTGGATAGGATAGAGTATAGGATACGATAGAGGATCGGATAGGATAGAGGATAGGATAGGAGATTGGATAGGATAGAGGATAGGAGACGATAGAGGATAGGATAGGGTTGAGGATAAGATAGGATAGGATAGAGGATAGGATATAGGATTGGATATGATAGAGGATAGGATAGGATAGACGTTAGGATAGGATAGAGGATAGGATAGGATAGAGGATAGGTCGGGATAGAGGATGGGATAGAGGATTGGATAGGATAGAGGATATAATACGATAGAGGATAGGATAGGATAGAGGATAGGATAGGATAGAGGATCGGATAGGGGATTGGATAGGATAGAGGATAGGATAGGATCGGATAGAGGATAGGACAGGGGATTGGATAGGAAAGAGGATAGGTTAGGATAGAGGATACGATATGGGATTGGATAGGATAGAGAATAGGATACGATAGAGGATAGGGTAGGATTGGATAGAGAATAGGATAGGATAGAGGATAGGATAGGATAGAGGATAGGATAGGATAGAGGTTAGGATAGGATAGAGGATACGATAGGATAGAGGATAGGTCGGGATAGAGCATGGGATAGAGGATTGGATAGGATAGAGGATATAATACGATAGAGGATAGGACACGATAGAGGTTAGGATAGGATAGAGGATAGGATAGAGAATAGAGGATAGGATAGAGGATAGGATAGGGAATATTATAGGATAGAGGGTAGGATAGGATACCGGATAGGATAGGATACAGGATAGGATAGGAAAGAGGATAGGATAGGATAGAGGGTAGGATGGGATAGAGGATAGGATAGGATAGAGGATAGGATAAGATAGAGGATAGGATAGGGGATTGGATAGGATAGAGGATAGGATAGGATAGAGGATAGGATAGGATAGAGGATAGGATAGGATAGAGGATAGGATAGGATAGAGGATAGGATAGGATAGAGGATATGATAGGATACAGGATATGATAGGATTGAGGATAGGACGGGATAGAGGAGAGGATAGAGGATTGGATAGGATAGAGGATAGGATACGATAGAGGATAGGATAGGATAGACGATAGGATAGAGAATAGGATAGGATAGAGAATAGGATAGGATAGAGGATAGGATAGGATAGGGGATAAGATAGGATAGAGGATAGGGTAGGATAGAGGATAGGATAGAGGATAGGATAGAGGATAGGATAGGAAAGAGGATAGGATAGGATACAGGATAGGATGGGATAGAGGATAGGATAGGATTGAGGGTAGGATAGGATAGTGGATAGGATAGGATAGAGCAGACGATAGAGGATACGATATGATTCAGGATAGGATAGGATTGAGCAGACGATAGCGAATTGGATAGGATAGAGCAGACGATAGAGAATACAATTAGATTCATGATAGGATAGGATAGAGCAGACGATAGCGGATAGGATAGGGGATTGGATAGGATAGAGAATAGGATAGGATAGAGGATAGGCTAGGATAGAGGATAGGATTGGATAGAGGATAGGATAGGATAGAGGACAGGATAGGATAGAGGATAGGATAGGATAGAGGATAGGATAGGAGATAGGATTGGATAGCGGATAGGTTAGGATGGAGTATAGGATACGAATGAGGATAGGATAGGGTTGAAGATAGGATAGGATAGGATAGAGGATAGGATAGGATAGCATAGAGGATAGGATAGAATTGAGGATAAGATAGGCTTGAGGATAGGATAGGATAGAGGATAGGATAGGATAGAGGATAGGATAGGATAGAGGATAGGATATTATAGAGAATAGGATAGGATAGGGGATAGAATCGGATAGAGTATAGGATTTAGGATTGGATAGGATAGAGGCTAGGATAGGATAGAGCATAGGATATAATACAGGATATGATAGGATAGAGGATAGGATAGGGGATTGGATAGGAAAGAGGATAGGATAGGATAGAGGATACGATATAGGATTGGATAGGATAGAGAATAGGATACGATAGAGGATAAGATAGGGGATTGGATAGAATAGCGGATAGGATAGGATAGAGGATACGATATTATAGAGGATTGGATATTATAGAGGATAGGATAGGAGATTGCATAGGAAAGAGAATAGAGGATAAGATAGAGAATAAGATAGGATAGAGGATAGGCTAGGATAGAGGATAGGATTGGGGATTGGATAGGATAGAGGACAGGATAGGATCGTGGATAGAATAGGATGGAGGATAGGATAGGATAGAGGATAGGATATAATAGAGGATAGGATCGGATAGAGGATAGGATAGGGGATTGGATAGGACAGAGGATATGATAGGATAGAGGATAGGATAGGATTCGATAGTGGATTGGATACGATATAGTATAGAATAGGATAGAGGATAGGATAGGATAGTGGATAGGATAGGATTGAGGATAGGACGGGATAAAGGAGAGGATAGAGGATTGGATAGGATAGAGCATAGGATAGAGGAAAGGATAGACTATAGAATAGGATGGAGGATAGGATAGGATAGAGGATAGGATAGGATAGAGGATCGGATAGGGGATTTGATAGGATAGAGTATATAATAGGATAGAGGATAGGATAGAATAGAGGATAGGATAGGATACAGGATATGTTAGGATAGAGGATAGAATAGGATTGAGGATAGGACGGGATAAAGGAGAGGATAGAGGATTGGATAGGATAGAGCATAGGATAGAGGAAAGGATAGACTATAGAATAGGATAGAGGATAGGATAGGATAGAGGATAGGATAGGATAGAGTATAGGATAGGATAGAGGATAGGATAGGATAGAGGATAGGATAGGAAAGAGGATAGGATATAATAGAGGATAGGATATAATAGAGGATAGGATAGGGGATTGGATAGGACAGAGGATATGATAGGATAGAACATAGGATAGGATAGTGGATTGGAGAGGATAGAGGATAGGATAGGATTAAGGATAGGATAGGATAGAGGATAGGATAGGATAGAGTATCGGATAGGGGATTGGATAGGATAGAGGATAGGATAGGATTGAGGATAGGATAGGATAGAGGATAGGATATGATAGAGGATCGGATAGGGGATTGGATAGGATAGAGTATATAATAGGATAGAGGATAGGATAGAATAGAGGATAGGATAGGATACAGGATATGATAGGATAGAGGATAGGATAGGATTGAGGATAGGACGGGATAAAGGAGAGGATAGAGGATTGGATAGGATAGAGCATAGGATAGAGGAAAGGATAGACTATAGAATAGGATAGAGGATAGGATAGGATAGAGGATAGGATAGGATTGAGGATAGGATAGGATAGGATAGAGTATCGGATAGTGGATTGGATAGGATAGAGGACAGGAGACGATAGAGGATAGCATACGATAGAGGTTACGATAGGATAGAGGCTAGGATAGGATAGAGGATAGGATAGGATAGAGTATAGGATAGGATAGAGGATAGGATAGGATAGAGGATAGGATAGGAAAGAGGATAGGATAGAATGGAGGATAGGATAGGGGATTGGCTAGGATATAGTATAGGATAGGATAGAGGATAGGATTGGATGGAGGATAGGATAGGATAGAGGATAGGATATAATAGAGGATAGGATAGGGTTGAGGATAGGATAGGATAGAGGATAGGATAGGATAGAGTATCGGATAGGGGATTGGATAGGATAGAGGATAGGAGACGATAGACGATAGGATAGGGGATTGGATAGGATAGAGGATAGGATAGGATAGAGGATAGAATAGAGGATAGGATCGGATAGAGGATAGGATAGGGGATTGGATAGGATAGATGATAGGATAGGATAGAGGATAGGATGGAATGGAGGATAGGATAGGATAGAGGATAGGATATAATAGAGGATAGGATCGGAAAGAGGATAGGATAGGGGATTGGACAGGACAGAGGATATGATAGGATAAAGGCTAGGATAGGATAGTGGATTGGATAGGATAGAGGATAGGATAGGATTGAGGATAGGATAGGATAGAGGATAGGATATGATAGAGGATCGGATAGGGGATTGGATAGGATAGAGTATATAATAGGATAGAGGATAGGATAGAATAGAGGATAGGATAGGATACAGGATATGATAGGATAGAGGATAGGATAGGATTGAGGATAGGACGGGATAAAGGAGAGGATAGAGGATTGGAATGGATAGAGCATAGGATAGAGGAAAGGATAGACTATAGAATAGGATAGAGGATAGGATAGGATAGAGGATAGAGGATAGGATAGAGGATAGGATAGGATAGAGGATAGGATAGGATAGAGGATAGGATAGGATACAGGATATGTTAGGATAGAGGATAGAATAGGATTGAGGATAGGACGGGATAAAGGAGAGGATAGAGGATTGGATAGGATAGAGCATAAGATAGAGGAAAGGGTAGACTATAGAATAGGATAGAGGATAGGATAGGATAGAGGACAGGATAGGATTGAGGATAGGATAGGATAGGATAGAGGATCGGATAGGGGATTGGATAGGATAGAGGATAGGAGACGATAGAGGATAGGATAGGGGATTGGATAGGATAGAGGACAGGAGACGATAGAGGATAGCATACGATAGAGGTTACGATAGGATAGAGGATAGGATTGGATAGAGGATAGGATAGGATAGAACATAGGATAGGATAGTGGATTGGAGAGGATAGAGGATAGGATAGGATTAAGGATAGGATAGGATAGAGGATAGGATAGGATAGAGTATCGGATATGGGATTGGATAGGATAGAGGATAGGAGACGATAGAGGATAGGATAGAGGATAGAATAGAGGATAGGATCGGATAGAGGATAGGATAGGGGATTGGATAGGATAGGATTGAGGATAGGATAGGATAGAGGATAGGATAGGATAGAGTATCGGATAGGGGATTGGATAGGATAGAGGATATGATAGGATAGAACATAGGATAGGATAGTGGATTGGAGAGGATAGAGGATAGTATAGGATTAAGGATAGGATAGGATAGAGGCTAGGATAGGATAGAGTATCGGATAGGGGATTGGATAGGATAGAGGATAGGATAGGGGATTGGATAGGATAGAGGACAGGAGACGATAGAGGATAGGGCAGAATAGAGGATAGGATAGGATACAGGATATGATAGAATAGAGGATAGGATAGGATTTAGGATAGGACGGGATAGAGGATAGGATAGGATAGAGGATAGAATAGAGGATAGGATCGAATAGAGGATAGGATAGGATAGAGGATAGAATAGAGGATAGGATCGAATAGAGGATAGGATAGGGGATTGGATAGGATAGAGGACAGGAGACGATAGAGGATAGCATACGATAGAGGATACGATAGGATAGAGGATAGGATAGGATAGAGGATAGGATAGGATAGTGGATAGGATAGGATTGAGGATAGGATAGGATAGAGGATAGGATAGGGGATTGGCTAGGATATAGTATAGGATAGGATAGAGAATAGGATTGGATGGAGGATAGGATAGGATAGAGGATAGGATATAATAGAGGATAGGATCGGATAGAAGATAGGATATAATAGAGGATAGGATATAATAGAGGATAGGATAGAGGATAGGATAGGATAGAGTATAGGATAGGATAAAGGATAGGATAGGATAGAGGACAGGAGACAATAGAGGATAGCATACGATAGAGGTTACGATAGGATAGAGGATAGGATAGGATAGAGTATAGGATAGGATAGAGGATAGGATAGGATAGAGGATAGGATAGGAAAGAGGATAGGATAGAATCGAGGATAGGATAGTATAGTGGATAGGATATAATAGAGGATAGGATCGGATAGAGGATAGGATAGGGGATTGGATAGGACAGAGGATATGATAGGATAGAGGATCGGATAGGGGATTGGATAGGATAGAGGATAGGAGACGATAGAGGATAGGATAGGGGATTGGAGAGGATAGTGGACAGGAGACGATAGAGGATAGCATACGATACAGGATAGGATAGGATAGAGGATAGGAAAGGATAGAGGAAAGGATAGGATAGAGGGTAGGATAGGAAAGAGGATAGGATAGGGTAGAGGATGGGATAGGATGGAGGATAGGATAGGACAGAGGATAGGATAGAGGATAGGAATGGATAGTGGATAGGATAGGATAGAGGGTAGGATAGGAAAGAGGATAGGATAGGGTAGAGGATGGGATAGGATGGAGGATAGGATAGGACAGAGGATAGGATATAATAGAGGATAGGATAGGTGATTGGATAGTACAGAGGATATGATAGGATAGAGGATAGGATAGGATAGGATAGTGGATTGGATAGGATAGAGTATAGAATAGGATAGAGGATAGGATAGGATAGTGGATAGGATAGGATAGAGTATCGGATAGGGGATTGGATAGGATAGAGGATAGGAGACGATAGAGGATAGGATAGGGGATTGGATAGGATAGAGGACAGGAGACGATAGAGGATAGGGCAGAATAGAGGATAGGATAGGATAGAGTATCGGATAGGGTATTGGATAGGATAGAGGATAGGAGACGATAGAGGATAGGATAGGGGATTGGATAGGATAGAGGATAGGATAGGATAGAGGATAGAATAGAGGATAGGATCGGATAGAGGATAGGATAGGGGATTGGATAGGATAGAGGATAGGATAGGATAGAGGATAGGATAGGATAGAGGATAGGATAGGATACAGGATATGTTAGGATAGAGGATAGGATAGGATTGAGGATAGGACGGGATAAAGGAGAGGATAGAGGATTGGATAGGATAGAGCATAGGATAGAGGAAAGGATAGACTATAGAATAGGATAGAGGATAGGATAGGATAGAGGATAGGATAGGATAGAGGATAGGATAGGATAGAGGATAGGATAGAATAGAGGATAGGATAGGATAGAGGATAGGATCGGATAGGGTATTGGATAGGATAGAGGATAGGAGACGATAGAGGATAGGATAGGGGATTGGATAGGATAGAGGATAGGATAGGATAGAGGATAGAATAGAGGATAGGATCGGATAGAGGATAGGATAGGGGATTGGATAGGATAGAGGATAGGATAGGATAGAGGATAGGATAGGATAGAGGATAGGATAGGATAGAGGATAGGATAGGATAGAGGATAGGATAGGATAGAGGATAGGATTGGATAGAGGATAGGATAGGATAGAGGATAGGATAGGATAGAGGATTGGATAGACGATAGGATAGGATAGATGATAGGATAGGATAGAGGATAGGATAGACGATAGGATAGGATAGAGGATAGGATAGGATAGAGGATAGGATAGGATAGAGGATAGGGTAGGATAGAGGATAGGATAGGACAGAGGATAGGATGGGGGATTTGATAGGATAGAGGATAGGATAGGATAGAGGATAGGATAGGATAGAGGATAGGATAGGATAGAGGATAGGATAGGATAGAGGATAGGATAGGGGATTTGATAGGATAGAGGATAGGATAGGATAGAAGATAGGATAGGATAGAGGATAGGATAGGATAGAGGATAGGATAGACGATAGGATAGGATAGAGGATCGGATAGGGGATTGGATAGGATAGAGGATAGGAGACGATAGAGGATAGGATAGGGGATTGGAGAGGATAGTGGACAGGAGACGATAGAGGATAGCATACGATACAGGATAGGATAGGATATAGGATAGGAAAGGATAGAGGAAAGGATAGGATAGAGGGTAGGATAGGAAAGAGGATAGGATAGGGTAGAGGATGGGATAGGATGGAGGATAGGATAGGACAGAGGATAGGATAGAGGATAGGAATGGATAGTGGATAGGATAGGATAGAGGGTAGGATAGGAAAGAGGATAGGATAGGGTAGAGGATGGGATAGGATGGAGGATAGGATAGGACAGAGGATAGGATAGGTGATTGGATAGTACAGAGGATATGATAGGATAGAGGATAGGATAGGATAGGATAGTGGATTGGATAGGATAGAGTATAGAATAGGATAGAGGATAGGATAGGATAGTGGATAGGATAGGATAGAGTATCGGATAGGGGATTGGATAGGATAGAGGATAGGAGACGATAGAGGATAGGATAGGGGATTGGATAGGATAGAGGACAGGAGACGATAGAGGATAGGGCAGAATAGAGGATAGGATAGGATAGAGTATCGGATAGGGTATTGGATAGGATAGAGGATAGGAGACGATAGAGGATAGGATAGGGGATTGGATAGGATAGAGGATAGGATAGGATAGAGGATAGAATAGAGGATAGGATCGGATACAGGATAGGATAGGGGATTGGATAGGATAGAGGATAGGATAGGATAGAGGATAGGATAGGATAGAGGATAGGATAGGATAGAGGATAGGATAGGATAGAGGATAGGATAGGATACAGGATATGTTAGGATAGAGGATAGGATAGGATTGAGGATAGGACGAGATAAAGGAGAGGATAGAGGATTGGATAGGATAGAGCATAGGATAGAGGAAAGGATAGACTATAGAATAGGATAGAGGATAGGATAGGATAGAGGATAGGATAGGATAGAGGATAGGATAGAATAGAGGATAGGATAGGATAGAGGATAGGATCGGATAGGGTATTGGATAGGATAGAGGATAGGAGACGATAGAGGATAGGATAGGGGATTGGATAGGATAGAGGATAGGATAGGATAGAGGATAGAATAGAGGATAGGATCGGATAGAGGATAGGATAGGGGATTGGATAGGATAGAGGATAGGATAGGATAGAGGATAGGATAGGATAGAGGATAGGATAGGATAGAGGATAGGATAGGATAGAGGATAGGATAGGATAGAGGATAGGATAGGATAGAGGATAGGATAGGATAGAGGATAGGATAGGATAGAGGATAGGATAGGATAGAGGATAGGATAGGATAGAGGATAGGATAGGATAGAGGATAGGATAGGATAGAGGATTGGATAGACGATAGGATAGGATAGATGATAGGATAGGATAGAGGATAGGATAGACGATAGGATAGGATAGAGGATAGGATAGGATAGAGGATAGGATAGGATAGAGGATAGGATAGGATAGAGGATAGGATAGGATAGAGGATAGGATAGGGGATTTGATAGGATAGAGGATAGGATAGGATAGAAGATAGGATAGGATAGAGGATAGGATAGGATAGAGGATAGGATAGACGATAGGATAGGATAGAGGATCGGATAGGGGATTGGATAGGATAGAGGATAGGAGACGATAGAGGATAGGATAGGGGATTGGAGAGGATAGTGGACAGGAGACGATAGAGGATAGCATACGATACAGGATAGGATAGGATAGAGGATAGGAAAGGATAGAGGAAAGGATAGGATAGAGGGTAGGATAGGAAAGAGGATAGGATAGGGTAGAGGATGGGATAGGATGGAGGATAGGATAGGACAGAGGATAGGATAGAGGATAGGAATGGATAGTGGATAGGATAGGATAGAGGGTAGGATAGGAAAGAGGATAGGATAGGGTAGAGGATGGGATAGGATGGAGGATAGGATAGGACAGAGGATAGGATAGGTGATTGGATAGTACAGAGGATATGATAGGATAGAGGATAGGATAGGATAGGATAGTGGATTGGATAGGATAGAGTATAGAATAGGATAGAGGATAGGATAGGATAGTGGATAGGATAGGATAGAGTATCGGATAGGGGATTGGATAGGATAGAGGATAGGAGACGATAGAGGATAGGATAGGGGATTGGATAGGATAGAGGACAGGAGACGATAGAGGATAGGGCAGAATAGAGGATAGGATAGGATAGAGTATCGGATAGGGTATTGGATAGGATAGAGGATAGGAGACGATAGAGGATAGGATAGGGGATTGGATAGGATAGAGGATAGGATAGGATAGAGGATAGAATAGAGGATAGGATCGGATACAGGATAGGATAGGGGATTGGATAGGATAGAGGATAGGATAGGATAGAGGATAGGATAGGATAGAGGATAGGATAGGATAGAGGATAGGATAGGATACAGGATATGTTAGGATAGAGGATAGGATAGGATTGAGGATAGGACGAGATAAAGGAGAGGATAGAGGATTGGATAGGATAGAGCATAGGATAGAGGAAAGGATAGACTATAGAATAGGATAGAGGATAGGATAGGATAGAGGATAGGATAGGATAGAGGATAGGATAGAATAGAGGATAGGATAGGATAGAGGATAGGATCGGATAGGGTATTGGATAGGATAGAGGATAGGAGACGATAGAGGATAGGATAGGGGATTGGATAGGATAGAGGATAGGATAGGATAGAGGATAGAATAGAGGATAGGATCGGATAGAGGATAGGATAGGGGATTGGATAGGATAGAGGATAGGATAGGATAGAGGATAGGATAGGATAGAGGATAGGATAGGATAGAGGATAGGATAGGATAGAGGATAGGATAGGATAGAGGATAGGATAGGATAGAGGATAGGATAGGATAGAGGATAGGATAGGATAGAGGATAGGATAGGATAGAGGATAGGATAGGATAGAGGATAGGATAGGATAGAGGATAGGATAGGATAGAGGATAGGATAGGATAGAGGATTGGATAGACGATAGGATAGGATAGATGATAGGATAGGATAGAGGATAGGATAGACGATAGGATAGGATAGAGGATAGGATAGGATAGAGGATAGGATAGGATAGAGGATAGGATAGGATAGAGGATAGGATAGGACAGAGGATAGGATGGGGGATTTGATAGGATAGAGGATAGGATAGGATAGAGGATAGGATAGGATAGAGGATAGGATAGGATAGAGGACAGGAGACAATAGAGGATAGCATACGATAGAGGTTACGATAGGATAGAGGATAGGATAGGATAGAGTATAGGATAGGATAGAGGATAGGATAGGATAGAGGATAGGATAGGAAAGAGGATAGGATAGAATCGAGGATAGGATAGTATAGTGGATAGGATATAATAGAGGATAGGATCGGATAGAGGATAGGATAGGGGATTGGATAGGACAGAGGATATGATAGGATAGAGGATCGGATAGGGGATTGGATAGGATAGAGGATAGGAGACGATAGAGGATAGGATAGGGGATTGGAGAGGATAGTGGACAGGAGACGATAGAGGATAGCATACGATACAGGATAGGATAGGATAGAGGATAGGAAAGGATAGAGGAAAGGATAGGATAGAGGGTAGGATAGGAAAGAGGATAGGATAGGGTAGAGGATGGGATAGGATGGAGGATAGGATAGGACAGAGGATAGGATAGAGGATAGGAATGGATAGTGGATAGGATAGGATAGAGGGTAGGATAGGAAAGAGGATAGGATAGGGTAGAGGATGGGATAGGATGGAGGATAGGATAGGACAGAGGATAGGATATAATAGAGGATAGGATAGGTGATTGGATAGTACAGAGGATATGATAGGATAGAGGATAGGATAGGATAGGATAGTGGATTGGATAGGATAGAGTATAGAATAGGATAGAGGATAGGATAGGATAGTGGATATGATAGGATAGAGTATCGGATAGGGGATTGGATAGGATAGAGGATAGGAGACGATAGAGGATAGGATAGGGGATTGGATAGGATAGAGGACAGGAGACGATAGAGGATAGGGCAGAATAGAGGATAGGATAGGATAGAGTATCGGATAGGGTATTGGATAGGATAGAGGATAGGAGACGATAGAGGATAGGATAGGGGATTGGATAGGATAGAGGATAGGATAGGATAGAGGATAGAATAGAGGATAGGATCGGATAGAGGATAGGATAGGGGATTGGATAGGATAGAGGATAGGATAGGATAGAGGATAGGATAGGATAGAGGATAGGATAGGATACAGGATATGTTAGGATAGAGGATAGGATAGGATTGAGGATAGGACGGGATAAAGGAGAGGATAGAGGATTGGATAGGATAGAGCATAGGATAGAGGAAAGGATAGACTATAGAATAGGATAGAGGATAGGATAGGATAGAGGATAGGATAGGATAGAGGATAGGATAGGATAGAGGATAGGATAGAATAGAGGATAGGATAGGATTGTAACCGTACATTCCTCTTTCGACTGTGTTGATTGGATTTTTCCCTGTCCCGATGACTCAAGGGTTATTTATATTAAGACACGGGGGCCGGTTACTACCCCCCAATTCCCTACGCGTGTAAATTCGCGCAGGAGATGGATTCGTGCCTCCAGGCACTGGAAAGCGGCGAGGTTTGGACGAGACAAATAAAGCTTGTAGACAAATTACTGGTAAAATTGGCAGTATATTCTTGGAAGAACTATTTTTGTTTTGACGAGCAATCTCTCCGGTATGCCCGGAGATGTGCTATTTGTTTACAGAACGACTCGTGATCTGTCCCGACGTACGGGGCAATAAATTCCTCAATGACGACGCGCTGAATACCGCGTAACGGTAATCCGTACCGAGTTCTCGCAACACGTAAACACGCGATGTACGCCGTGTTACGACGCACGCAGTTCGCTCGCTTTGCCTCTACACCTGGTTCCTTTTTATAAACGATTCTAACGATTTGAATGTGTATCGCGCCTCACGATATGCGAATTCGTGACCTGTCTAACCAACCGTACATTCGGCCGCGAATGCGTACGAGTAGTCCGGTTGGAGACACACACTAGAAACCCCTGGCACTCCACGCGACCGAGGAGTTTACTCTTCAGCACGATACGTGGCCTCCGAGCAATCTCCGTATCGGTAGCGGCAGAATGACAAGAATTGTGCACAGTCCGCTCGCTCTAATCCGACCCGTGTGCCTGACGCAGTGACGCTTGGACGACTCGTTTCGACCTCGTAACCGATCGAAGGCGAACCCGTCAGACCACCCAAGTATTTGGCCGAATTCTCGTACAAATAGCCCAAGTGGAGACACACACTAAAAACCCCTGGCACTCCACGCAACTAAGAAGTTTACTCTTCAGCACGATGCGTGGCCTCCGAGCAATCTCCGTGTAAGCAGCGGCAGAATGACAAGGATTGTGCAAGGTTCGGTCGTATCGAATCGACCCGAAGGGAAATTGTGAGTTCGTTCGAACAAGCCGTATGCGTACGACGCACTGCACGATTGTGGACTTGTCAGACCGTCCATACACTCGTCCGAATCCTCGTACGAGTGGTCTGGATGGAGACGCACACCAAGCCGTAGGTCACGCCACGCTACCAAGGACTACGCTCTTCAGCACGATACGTGGCCTCCGAACGTGTTCCTGATTGATAGCGGCAGAATGATCACGACCATGCAAATCCTACCGAAGCAGTGATGGGCATTTCGAACAAGAACCCCGAAAGTTACGATGACGAAGTGTCCACTCGGTACCACGATTACGACGAAAGATTTACGAATTTTAAATAACCCGTGATAATTACACAGAACACAAACTGCGTCTTAATGCTCGGCAATGCCACAGCGCAGTTTGCACCTGTGACTCCTCGGTTTGAGGCGCGTACGTGTCGAGGATAGAACAGTCGGTTTGCCTGTTCTATCGGGTCGGTTTGACCCCTCGATCGCGTACCGTGTTTCGCCGACGGGACACTTCGCGAGACGCGTGCGGCTAGAACCGCTTCCAGATGTAGAGTGATCTATCTGCGGCACGCATCGACCTCCTTCGATCGGTATCGAGTGGGGATCGATGCGTGCGCATTACGACAAGAGTCGCGATATCTCGCGGTCCTTTTCTCCGTCCGAACTCGCGGGCTACGTCACGGAGCGTTATGGTGGGGTCGACATCGACGTTCGATCTATGGGGTGTATCAATATGTAACCTGTACGGTTACATATTACCCCCTCCCCCACGCTCGAGATTACCAGTGCAGGTACGCAGTTTATATGCATTGGGAATCTCGAACACAACCACGGAGATTCGTAATTCAGTTTTTGTAGCAACGCAGGAACCACGCAAAAAAAAGAAAAATATAACAAGAATGTAACACAGTAAAAAAAAAATATCACAATGTTCTGACCCGAGCGAACTGAAATGTCCCTTTTTCTAATACTAAACGCATCGCAGTCTATACAAAAGAAAAGAGAAAAAATAAAATACATATGGCTCAGTCTTTGTAGCAAAAATAACAAAAAAAAAAAAATGTCGTATCGCAGTGTTTCAACGGAAATAGCACAACATATTAACGATGCACCGCAGTTTTAAGAAAAGAAGAACAAAAATATACATATATATGCGGCTCTAGCGCGTACGCGTAAAACTTAAACTAAACATTGTCTCTTGTTGGGTAAATAACGAAGAAGAAAAAAAAAATCTTTTTGCAGCACTGGCGCCATAAGGAGAAGAAGGAGAAAAAAAAAAAAAAAAAAAAAAAACAAGAACTCTCGGCAGTCCTAGCGCACGAAATTAGGAGCGTAGAGGAAGAAAAAACAAACCCGGGCTAATTGTTCGGTGGTGCCATGCGCCCTTAACTAAACTGTCTTTCTTGATTAACGTAATTATTCCCATTTGATGTTGCACACGGCACCGACTTCACTTTCTCCTTCGCGGAGCACTGGGGTCACTGGTGATTCTCACTCCTCTGTCGCTGGTGACTCCAGTAGCTTCTCTATTGCGCTGTCCGTTAACAGCATCAATCCCAGCGGATCCCTTGGATTCAGCTCCGGTATCTCAACTGTGGGGTCATCTTCCCACACGCACGATTCCCATGACGTGTCAGAATCGTTAGGAGCTTTTGTTTTGCTGGTCTGGTGCGGTTCCTCCGGTATCACCTCCCATGATTGATCTAGGGTGGTTGCCTCCGTGCTCCCGGTCCTGACAGCACCCGGCCTCTCCACCTCCGGTTTTGGGTCTCCCTCGTCCTGCGCTCGACCGCGCCCGAGACTTGCCCATCTCCGGTGTGACGTACCCGGTCCCCCTTGTGGGGTTTGGGTTTGCGCCGGCATTCTTTTTACGTAGGCTTGGGTCGACACTCCAGCCGCATATCGCCGCCTCCGGCAACTCCCGAGTTTCCACGGTCTTGCCACCTTTGTGGTTAAGGTTGGTGGCGGCGGGTCGTGGAGGTGTAAGTCCATCCCGGTCTGTGTGGGCCGACTTATCATGGCCCACGCCGCGTATGCCTGGGTCCCAGCGTCGGCCTTCTTCTGACTTGTTCTTGATGCGTTCATGCTGGTTGTTATTTAGAAAATGTGCTCCGGTCTCGCATAGAGCTGCCTTTTATCTTGGCTGGTTTCGAGCTTCCTCGGAATTCCCCTTTTGGGTCAACTGTGTTTACTTATGGCTGTTGTTGTTGTTGCCGTGGTCTCTCTTTCCAGCTGGTGATAAGGGCGTAGAGATGAGGTGTGGAATGTGCCCCGTATTTCTTTTGTTTGTGGTCTTCCGAGTATATACGTCGATGGCCCCTTTTTGTGGACTACCTCGTATGGACCTTCGTACAGGTGAAAAAATTTAGCAATTTCCCGGTCGGCAGCATTCGACACCGGATTTGTTTTCAGCAGCACTAGCTCGCCCAGTTTGTATTCCTGATGTCTTTTTCCGGCGTTCGCACGCTCACAGCGTAGTCGTGCTTTATTTGACATACGTCGGAACGCGAGCTGCAGCTTAGCATCGTGTTGCTCTTCGCCGGTTGCATCGTCTTTCTTGGCGTGTTGAAACCATTTCGACCAGGGTCGCACGGGCTTTTCCTTTAGCAGGAGTTCTGTTGGTGTGTAGCCCGTGCTATCGTGAGCCACCTCGTTGCAACAGGTTTCTATCACGCTTACCCATTGGGCCCATGATGCGTGTGCGTGCGCCGCCAAGGTGCGAAATATCCTTCCGATTTCGCGGTTGACCCGCTCGACCGGGTTGCTCTGTGGATGTCGTATTGAGGACAGGACGTGGTGTATTCCCTCCTTCTGTAGTGTTTCCGTCCACTTCTTCGAGGTAAACTGTGTTCCGTGGTCGGTGAGGATTTTCCGGGGCTTTCCGTAGGTCGGAATAAATTGCTTGAAAATGCGCGAGATTGTTACGGGTGTAGTCGCGTTTCGCATTGGATAGAGCTTCACGAATTTTGTAAATAGTTCTTCCAATACCAGAATATACCTTACTCCACCCCTAGATATCGGTAAAGGACCATAATAGTCAATGGATACTATATCGAGCGGACACCTCGGAATTATGCTTTGCATGTCGGCGTGTATTGCATGGGTGGGAATTTTTACGCGTTGGCACGTGTCACACGTGGCTATTAATTTCCTCGCACGTCGGTGTAGTTTCTGCACGTAGAAATCGTTGGATATAATTCGTACCGTTTTATCTCCACCGACGTGCGCGTAAATCTCGTGTGTTTCCCGGATGAGGTCGTCGCGCAAAGGTGCTGGGATGACCGCTCGTTCCCCACCCTTTCTATCCACGTGATATAACACGGCGTCGCGAATACGGTATCGCGAAGGGACGTTTTCGCGTTTACGTTCGCGTTGGTTTTCGCATTGTTCGATTACGCGGCGTAACTTTGCGTCTCTCCGCTGCCATTCGGGAAGCTGCTTAAGGGCTGCGGCCAAGCTCTTTGACATTGTTCGGGCAAGGGCTGTCATGATCGGTACTTGAGTTTCCCGATCTACTCTTTCTCCTTTGGACGTTTTATGTATACGGCTCATGATGTCGGCGGGAATGTTTTCTTTCCCGGGGCGGAATTGAATTTTTATGTGGTAGTCCTGTATGGAGAGGATCCACCGGGTGAGGCGTTGGTTTAGCAACTTGCTGTGCATCAAGAACGTGATGGCTTTGTGGTCGGTCAAGAGCACTATTTTTGACCCGTATAAGTATGTTCTTAATTTTCCCAATGCCCACACAATGGCTAAGAGTTCCTTTTCGGTGGTAAAATACGAGAGTTCCGGCCCTTTTAAGGTTCGACTGGCGAATGTGATGGGTCTCAATTCGCCGTTTGTGTTATATTGTTCGACCACAGCTCCGAGTGCAGATGTACTCGCATCGGTAGACAGATAGAATGGCTTACGGGTATCCGCATATTGTAGTGCGATCTCCGTACAGAAAACATCCTTCACTTGGTCGAAAGTTGTTTGCAATGTTTGATTCCACGTCCATCGGTTTCCCTTTTTTAGAAGGTCGAGTAGGGGTGCAGTTGTCTCGGCATGTTTGTCCGTGAATTTGCTGTAGTAGTTGACCAATCCGAGAAAGCCTCGCAGCTGCTTTACATTTCGAGGTGGAGGGAATGCGCGTATTGACGCTAGCTTTTCCGGATCTTGTTTTAATCCTTCGGTTGACAGAATGTGTCCGAGGAACTTTATCTCGCGCCTCATAAACTTGCATTTTCCGAGATTGATAGTGAGGTTGTGGTCTCGCAGTCGTTTCAATAGAGCGGATAGGTGTCCGAGGTGCTCTTCGAATGTTGTTGAAAAACAGAGAATGTCGTCGATGAAATTTACGACGAAACCGTCCATCCCCTCCAAGATCCGTCTCAGTGCCCTTACGTGGCTCGCACTGCTGGTTTTCAGACCAAATGGGGTGACTACGTACTCGTAGCATCGCCCGCGATATAGGAAGGCGGTGTATTTCCGTGACGATCGCGTTAATGGGACTTGCCAAAAGCTGTTGGTTAGATCAAGACTCGTGAGATAGTCAACCCTTTTAAATCGTTGGAATATCGCATCAGGGGTTTCCGACATTTCGTGGTCCTCGACGAGATATTCGTTGAGTTTTCTCGCATCGAGGCAGAGTCGTAAGGATCCATTTTTCTTTAGTACTGGCACCACCGGATTTAGATAAGGGCTGGTGCTCGGTCGAATGATGTCATTGTCCAGCATCCTCTGGATTTCCGTGTCAGCCGCTTCCATGTGCTTGAGCGGTATTGGGTATGTTCGGCCGCTGTACGGCTTGGGATTTGTTACATGTAGGTGGTGTTTATAACATGTAACTCGACCTATTTCATCCCTCCAGACCTCGGGAAAGGACTCGATGACACGTAATAATTCGGTTTTCTGTCCATTGGTTGCTGGGACATTCTCTAAGAGAGTTTCCAAGACCTCTCTCTGTGTTTTTAATTTTTTATCATCTGGTTTCGTTGCACTGCCCATGCTTCTTAGCACAGGCTCGGCAGGTTCTACTTCTTCCGAATTCATTTTGATTTTTATTCGACCCTCTCTCGTGTCTAGCGAGAGCAGCTCGTGCTCAAAGTCTACCGTGGCCCTTGCTCGTCCCAGGGCATCGGCACCCAGAATGGCGTCACAAATCAGGCCTGGGACAATTATGATTGATGTCTCAATCATCCCATTTTCGTGACTGAGTGTCACCCAGATCTGTTTCTTTAATCTGGCCGACCTGCTTCCGGTTGCTCCGACGACGACCACGCCCGTTACCGGCAAGGTTGGGCATGCCAGAAGCTGCGCTTGATGAGTGCAATACCAGGCTTCTGACACGGCTGTCACCGTGCTCCCCGTGTCAACGAGAGCTTTGACTGGAATTCCTTCGATTTTTAGGTGTACTTCCGGACAGCGGATTTCCCTATGAGACGGGAGTGGCGATGTACCCTCTTCTAGAAGTTCTTGGCGCGTGTCCGGGAACAACGAGCCCATGGACAATTTAACATCTTCCCCGCTGACGTTAGGGGAGTTACCTCTCGTCTGAAGGGGGGATGCACTCAGACGTACCTCCGAGGCTCCCCTTATTCGTTTCCCGTTACTTCTTCAGGCGCGTGGGCGTCCGCCTCGTCTTCGGGACAGTCTTCGTCGATGTGCGCTGCCCGAATGCGATCAGGCGCCGTGTCTCTCGGTCGGTCCTGCGGCCTCCGATACTCTTGCCATGGGCGAGTATTTTCGTATCGCGGCCGCTGGTACTGTGTTGCAGGCCGCTGATAGTCGGCTGCAGGTCGCTGATAGTCGGCTGCAGGTCGCTGACCATCTCGATTGGGCCTTGCCTGGGCCGGATTGATCGGAGTTGATCGTGGCGGGTTCACCGTCGGTTGGATTCCCCTCTCCTGGTTGGCGCGGATAGTCCAATCTCTATTATTTCGGTCTTCCTGCTTCGGACGATTGACCGTTCCTCCGTTATCAAAGCGTTCAAGGAGTGCCAAGAACGCGTCGATCGTACCAATGTTCTGGCCAAGGACACAGTCGTCGACCGCCTGCGTGTAATGCCGGGCCAGCATTTGGACGATTTCTTCGTCTGCTGGTCGGGGGATCAGGTCACGTGCTGTCCCTATTAGCTTCATCGCACATGCTACCCGAGAGATTCCCGAGTCCGGGCGATACACCCCAACGTTGAGATTATCTCGGATCTTCCGCTGGATCGCCGAGCTCCAAAATCTTTCCCGGAGGGCCTTTGAAAATTGTGCCCACGTCGTGACCTGTTCGGACACAATGTCCCACCATTCGCCGGCGATACCTCGCAAGGATTGTCCGATGATGAATTTAAGTTCATCATCAGGAAGGCGGGCCGCTTCTATAAATTGTTTTAATTCCCGCATGTATTTTGCAGGTCTTTCCGTGGTTTTCCCCTCAAAAGTCGGCAATTGTGGTTTGACCATGAATGGACGGTTGGAGGTGGCCAGTGTTCCATCGAACCGGACCGAGTCATTGAGTGCCCATGCACGTGAATCTATAGAATCACGGTGGAAACGTCGTGTTGTATTCAACTCTGGCGCGCCACGCATTTCGTGTCGGTGGTTGTCCATTCGGTTACCCGGATGACGGGTTTCTTCGGGTCCAACGTTACCGCATGTGGTAAGATGTGCCCGAACGCTCTCGAGGCAGTCCTGTACTTCCCTGCGAACGTCAGCATTCCGTTCCGCGTGCATCTTAGTATCGCGATCTAGACGTGCCTCGATCTCTCTTCGGAAATCGCGCATTTGCGCTCTGCATTCGGTTACCCGTTCATAGAGCTCCTCCACCCCTATTTGGGCATTTAGCCTTTCTTGAAGCGTGTCTACTTGATCTCTGAGCCGCGCGACCTCAGCCTGCAGTTCGCGAATGGCAGCGGAGGTAAGGCCCGCAGCAAGGACGCTGCCTAAACCCGCGGATCGCCCATCGGCAGCACCCGGCGCGAGGACCCCCCCAATTTCATTGTTCGCCGTACCCGGAGGCGGTGTTCTCACGACGCGCGGGGTCACCGACATGACGTCTTCCTGAATGTCGCTCGCGTTTGGAATACTATCGTTTTTTAATATTGCTTTATTTCCGCGTGTTCGGGACTTACTCATGTTTTGTCTCTCTACTTTGTTTCTCGTCCAGACCAGACCGCCCCACGTTGGGCGCCAATTATGTAACCGTACATTCCTCTTTCGACTGTGTTGATTGGATTTTTCCCTGTCCCGATGACTCAAGGGTTATTTATATTAAGACACGGGGGCCGGTTACTACCCCCCAATTCCCTACGCGTGTAAATTCGCGCAGGAGATGGATTCGTGCCTCCAGGCACTGGAAAGCGGCGAGGTTTGGACGAGACAAATAAAGCTTGTAGACAAATTACTGGTAAAATTGGCAGTATATTCTTGGAAGAACTATTTTTGTTTTGACGAGCAATCTCTCCGGTATGCTCGGAGATGTGCTATTTGTTTACAGAACGACTCGTGATCTGTCCCGACGTACGGGGCAATAAATTCCTCAATGACGACGCGCTGAATACCGCGTAACGGTAATCCGTACCGAGTTCTCGCAACACGTAAACACGCGATGTACGCCGTGTTACGACGCACGCAGTTCGCTCGCTTTGCCTCTACACCTGGTTCCTTTTTATAAACGATTCTAACGATTTGAATGTGTATCGCGCCTCACGATATGCGAATTCGTGACCTGTCTAACCAACCGTACATTCGGCCGCGAATGCGTACGAGTAGTCCGGTTGGAGACACACACTAGAAACCCCTGGCACTCCACGCGACCGAGGAGTTTACTCTTCAGCACGATACGTGGCCTCCGAGCAATCTCCGTATCGGTAGCGGCAGAATGACAAGAATTGTGCACAGTCCGCTCGCTCTAATCCGACCCGTGTGCCTGACGCAGTGACGCTTGGACGACTCGTTTCGACCTCGTAACCGATCGAAGGCGAACCCGTCAGACCACCCAAGTATTTGGCCGAATTCTCGTACAAATAGCCCAAGTGGAGACACACACTAAAAACCCCTGGCACTCCACGCAACTAAGAAGTTTACTCTTCAGCACGATGCGTGGCCTCCGAGCAATCTCCGTGTAAGCAGCGGCAGAATGACAAGGATTGTGCAAGGTTCGGTCGTATCGAATCGACCCGAAGGGAAATTGTGAGTTCGTTCGAACAAGCCGTATGCGTACGACGCACTGCACGATTGTGGACTTGTCAGACCGTCCATACACTCGTCCGAATCCTCGTACGAGTGGTCTGGATGGAGACGCACACCAAGCCGTAGGTCACGCCACGCTACCAAGGACTACGCTCTTCAGCACGATACGTGGCCTCCGAACGTGTTCCTGATTGATAGCGGCAGAATGATCACGACCATGCAAATCCTACCGAAGCAGTGATGGGCATTTCGAACAAGAACCCCGAAAGTTACGATGACGAAGTGTCCACTCGGTACCACGATTACGACGAAAGATTTACGAATTTTAAATAACCCGTGATAATTACACAGAACACAAACTGCGTCTTAATGCTCGGCAATGCCACAGCGCAGTTTGCACCTGTGACTCCTCGGTTTGAGGCGCGTACGTGTCGAGGATAGAACAGTCGGTTTGCCTGTTCTATCGGGTCGGTTTGACCCCTCGATCGCGTACCGTGTTTCGCCGACGGGACACTTCGCGAGACGCGTGCGGCTAGAACCGCTTCCAGATGTAGAGTGATCTATCTGCGGCACGCATCGACCTCCTTCGATCGGTATCGAGTGGGGATCGATGCGTGCGCATTACGACAAGAGTCGCGATATCTCGCGGTCCTTTTCTCCGTCCGAACTCGCGGGCTACGTCACGGAGCGTTATGGTGGGGTCAACATCGACGTTCGATCTATGGGGTGTATCAATATGTAACCTGTACGGTTACAGGATAGAGGATAGGATCGGATAGGGTATTGGATAGGATAGAGGATAGGAGACGATAGAGGATAGGATAGGGGATTGGATAGGATAGAGGATAGGATAGGATAGAGGATAGAATAGAGGATAGCATCGGATAGAGGATAGGATAGGGGATTGGATAGGATAGAGGATAGGATAGGATAGAGGATAGGATAGGATAGAGGATAGGATAGGATAGAGGATTGGATAGACGATAGGATAGGATAGATGATAGGATAGGATAGAGGATAGGATAGACGATAGGATAGGATAGAGGATAGGATAGGATAGAGGATAGGATAGGATAGAGGATAGGGTAGGATAGAGGATAGGATAGGACAGAGGATAGGATGGGGGATTTGATAGGATAGAGGATAGGATAGGATAGAGGATAGGATAGGATAGAGGATAGGATAGGGGATTTGATAGGATAGAGGATAGGATAGGATAGAAGATAGGATAGGATAGAGGATAGGATAGGATAGAGGATAGGATAGACGATAGGATAGGATAGAGGATCGGATAGGGGATTGGATAGGATAGAGGATAGGAGACGATAGAGGATAGGATAGGGGATTGGAGAGGATAGTGGACAGGAGACGATAGAGGATAGCATACGATACAGGATAGGATAGGATAGAGGATAGGAAAGGATAGAGGAAAGGATAGGATAGAGGGTAGGATAGGAAAGAGGATAGGATAGGGTAGAGGATGGGATAGGATGGAGGATAGGATAGGACAGAGGATAGGATAGAGGATAGGAATGGATAGTGGATAGGATAGGATAGAGGGTAGGATAGGAAAGAGGATAGGATAGGGTAGAGGATGGGATAGGATGGAGGATAGGATAGGACAGAGGATAGGATAGGTGATTGGATAGTACAGAGGATATGATAGGATAGAGGATAGGATAGGATAGGATAGTGGATTGGATAGGATAGAGTATAGAATAGGATAGAGGATAGGATAGGATAGTGGATAGGATAGGATAGAGTATCGGATAGGGGATTGGATAGGATAGAGGATAGGAGACGATAGAGGATAGGATAGGGGATTGGATAGGATAGAGGACAGGAGACGATAGAGGATAGGGCAGAATAGAGGATAGGATAGGATAGAGTATCGGATAGGGTATTGGATAGGATAGAGGATAGGAGACGATAGAGGATAGGATAGGGGATTGGATAGGATAGAGGATAGGATAGGATAGAGGATAGAATAGAGGATAGGATCGGATACAGGATAGGATAGGGGATTGGATAGGATAGAGGCTAGGATAGGATAGAGGATAGGATAGGATAGAGGATAGGATAGGATAGAGGATAGGATAGGATACAGGATATGTTAGGATAGAGGATAGGATAGGATTGAGGATAGGACGGGATAAAGGAGAGGATAGAGGATTGGATAGGATAGAGCATAGGATAGAGGAAAGGATAGACTATAGAATAGGATAGAGGATAGGATAGGATAGAGGATAGGATAGGATAGAGGATAGGATAGGATAGAGGATAGGATAGAATAGAGGATAGGATAGGATAGAGTATAGGATCGGATAGGGTATTGGATAGGATAGAGGATAGGAGACGATAGAGGATAGGATAGGGGATTGGATAGGATAGAGGATAGGATAGGATAGAGGATAGAATAGAGGATAGGATCGGATAGAGGATAGGATAGGGGATTGGATAGGATAGAGGATAGGATAGGATAGAGGATAGGATAGGATAGAGGATAGGATAGGATAGAGGATAGGATAGGATAGAGGATAGGATAGGATAGAGGATAGGATAGGATAGAGGATAGGATAGGATAGAGGATAGGATAGGATAGAGGATAGGATAGGATAGAGGATTGGATAGACGATAGGATGGGATAGATGATAGGATAGGATAGAGGATAGGATAGACGATAGGATAGGATAGAGGATAGGATAGGATAGAGGATAGGATAGGATAGAGGATAGGATAGGATAGAGGATAGGATAGGACAGAGGATAGGATGGGGGATTTGATAGGATAGAGGATAGGATAGGATAGAGGATAGGATAGGATAGAGGATAGGATAGGATAGAGGATAGGATAGGGGATTTGATAGGATAGAGGATAGGATAGGATAGAAGATAGGATAGGATAGAGGATAGGATAGGATAGAGGATAGGATAGACGATAGGATAGGATAGAGGATAGGATAGGGTAGAGGATAGGATAGGATAGAGGACAGGATAGGATAGAGGATTGGATAGGATACAGGAAAGGATCGGATTGAGGATAGATGATAGGATAGGATAGAGGATTGGATAGGATACAGGATAGGATAGGATAGAGGATAGGATAGGGGATTTGATAGGATAGAGGATAGGATAGGATAGAGGATAGGATAGACGATAGGATAGGATAGAGGATAGGATAGGATAGAGGATAGGATAGAGGATAGGATAGGATAGAGGACAGGATAGGATAGTGGATTGGATAGGATAGAGTATAGAATAGGATAGAGGATAGGATAGGATAGTGGATAGGATAGGATAGAGTATCGGATAGGGGATTGGATAGGATAGAGGATAGGAGACGATAGAGGATAGGATAGGGGATTGGATAGGATAGAGGACAGGAGACGATAGAGGATAGGGCAGAATAGAGGATAGGATAGGATAGAGTATCGGATAGGGTATTGGATAGGATAGAGGATAGGAGACGATAGAGGATAGGATAGGGGATTGGATAGGATAGAGGATAGGATAGGATAGAGGATAGAATAGAGGATAGGATCGGATACAGGATAGGATAGGGGATTGGATAGGATAGAGGCTAGGATAGGATAGAGGATAGGATAGGATAGAGGATAGGATAGGATAGAGGATAGGATAGGATACAGGATATGTTAGGATAGAGGATAGGATAGGATTGAGGATAGGACGGGATAAAGGAGAGGATAGAGGATTGGATAGGATAGAGCATAGGATAGAGGAAAGGATAGACTATAGAATAGGATAGAGGATAGGATAGGATAGAGGATAGGATAGGATAGAGGATAGGATAGGATAGAGGATAGGATAGAATAGAGGATAGGATAGGATAGAGTATAGGATCGGATAGGGTATTGGATAGGATAGAGGATAGGAGACGATAGAGGATAGGATAGGGGATTGGATAGGATAGAGGATAGGATAGGATAGAGGATAGAATAGAGGATAGGATCGGATAGAGGATAGGATAGGGGATTGGATAGGATAGAGGATAGGATAGGATAGAGGATAGGATAGGATAGAGGATAGGATAGGATAGAGGATAGGATAGGATAGAGGATAGGATAGGATAGAGGATAGGATAGGATAGAGGATAGGATAGGATAGAGGATAGGATAGGATAGAGGATAGGATAGGATAGAGGATTGGATAGACGATAGGATGGGATAGATGATAGGATAGGATAGAGGATAGGATAGACGATAGGATAGGATAGAGGATAGGATAGGATAGAGGATAGGATAGGATAGAGGATAGGATAGGATAGAGGATAGGATAGGACAGAGGATAGGATGGGGGATTTGATAGGATAGAGGATAGGATAGGATAGAGGATAGGATAGGATAGAGGATAGGATAGGATAGAGGATAGGATAGGGGATTTGATAGGATAGAGGATAGGATAGGATAGAAGATAGGATAGGATAGAGGATAGGATAGGATAGAGGATAGGATAGACGATAGGATAGGATAGAGGATAGGATAGGGTAGAGGATAGGATAGGATAGAGGACAGGATAGGATAGAGGATTGGATAGGATACAGGAAAGGATCGGATTGAGGATAGATGATAGGATAGGATAGAGGATTGGATAGGATACAGGATAGGATAGGATAGAGGATAGGATAGGGGATTTGATAGGATAGAGGATAGGATAGGATAGAGGATAGGATAGACGATAGGATAGGATAGAGGATAGGATAGGATAGAGGATAGGATAGAGGATAGGATAGGATAGAGGACAGGATAGGATAGAGGATTTAATAGGATACAGGAAAGGATAGGATTGAGGATAGATGATAGGATAGGATAGAGGATAGGATCGGATAGAGGATTGGATAGGATAGGATAGAGGATAGGATAGGGGATTTGATAGGATAGAGGATAGGATAGGATAGAAGATAGGATAGGATAGAGGATAAGATAGGATAGAGGATTGGATAGCATACAGGATAGGATAGGATAGAGGATAGGATAGGGGATTTGATAGGATAGAGGATAGGATAGGATAGAGGATAGGATAGGATAGAGGATAGGATAGGATAGAGGATAGGATAGGATACAGGATATGTTAGGATAGAGGATAGGATAGGATTGAGGATAGGACGGGATAAAGGAGAGGATAGAGGATTGGATAGGATAGAGCATAGGATAGAGGAAAGGATAGACTATAGAATAGGATAGAGGATAGGATAGGATAGAGGATAGGATAGGATAGAGGATAGGATAGGATAGAGGATAGGATAGAATAGAGGATAGGATAGGATAGAGTATAGGATCGGATAGGGTATTGGATAGGATAGAGGGTAGGAGACGATAGAGGATAGGATAGGGGATTTGATAGGATAGAGGATAGGATAGGATAGAGGATAGAATAGAGGATAGGATCGGATAGAGGATAGGATAGGGGATTGGATAGGATAGAGGATAGGATAGGATAGAGGATAGGATAGGATAGAGGATAGGATAGGATAGAGGATAGGATAGGATAGAGGATAGGATAGGATAGAGGATAGGATAGGATAGAGGATAGGATAGGATAGAGGATAGGATAGGATAGAGGATAGGATAGGATAGAGGATTGGATAGACGATAGGATGGGATAGATGATAGGATAGGATAGAGGATAGGATAGACGATAGGATAGGATAGAGGATAGGATAGGATAGAGGATAGGATAGGATAGAGGATAGGATAGGATAGAGGATAGGATAGGACAGAGGATAGGATGGGGGATTTGATAGGATAGAGGATAGGATAGGATAGAGGATAGGATAGGATAGAGGATAGGATAGGATAGAGGATAGGATAGGATAGAGGATAGGATAGCGGATTTGATAGGATAGAGGATAGGATAGGATAGAAGATAGGATAGGATAGAGGATAGGATAGGATAGAGGATAGGATAGACGATAGGATAGGATAGAGGATAGGATAGGGTAGAGGATAGGATAGGATAGAGGACAGGATAGGATAGAGGATTGGATAGGATACAGGAAAGGATCGGATTGAGGATAGATGATAGGATAGGATAGAAGATAGGATAGGATAGAGGATAGGATAGGATAGAGGATAGGATAGACGATAGGATAGGATAGAGGATAGGATAGGGTAGAGGATAGGGTAGAGGATAGGATAGGATAGAGGACAGGATAGGATAGAGGATTGGATAGGATACAGGAAAGGATCGGATTGAGGATAGATGATAGGATAGGATAGAGGATTGGATAGGATACAGGATAGGATAGGATAGAGGATAGGATAGGGGATTTGATAGGATAGAGGATAGGATAGGATAGAGGATAGGATAGACGATAGGATAGGATAGAGGATAGGATAGGATAGAGGATAGGATAGAGGATAGGATAGGATAGAGGACAGGATAGGATAGAGGATTTAATAGGATACAGGAAAGGATAGGATTGAGGATAGATGATAGGATAGGATAGAGGATAGGATCGGATAGAGGATTGGATAGGATAGGATAGAGGATAGGATAGGGGATTTGATAGGATAGAGGATAGGATAGGATAGAAGATAGGATAGGATAGAGGATAAGATAGGATAGAGGATTGGATAGCATACAGGATAGGATAGGATAGAGGATAGGATAGGGGATTTGATAGGATAGAGGATAGGATAGGATAGAGGATATTATAGGATAGAGGATAGGATAGGATAGAGGATAGGATAGGATAGAGTATAGGATAGGATACGATAGACGATAGGATAGGATAGAGGATAGGATAGGATAGAGGATAGGATAGAGGATAGGATAGAGGATAGGATAGGATAGAGAATAGGATAGGATAGAGGATCTGATATGATATAGGATAGGATGGGATAGGGGATAGGATAGGATAGAGGATAGGATAGACGATAGGATAGGATAGAGGATAGGATAGGATAGAGGATAGGATAGGATAGAGGATAGGATAGGATAGGATAGACGATAGGATAGGATAGAGGATAGGATAGGATAGAGGATAGGATAGAGGATAGGATAGAGGATAGGATAGAGAATAGGATAGGATAGAGAATAGGATAGGATGGGATAGGGGATAGGATAGGATAGAGGATAGGATAGACGATAGGATAGGATAGAGGATAGGATAGGATAGAGGATAGGATAGGATAGAGGATAGGATAGGATAGAGTATAGGATAGGATAGGATAGACGATAGGATAGGATAGAGGATAGGATAGGATAGAGGATAGGATAGAGGATAGGATAGAGGATAGGATAGAGGATAGGATAGGATAGAGAATAGGATAGGATGGGATAGGGGATAGGATAGGATAGAGGATAGGATAGACGATAGGATAGGATAGAGGATAGGATAGGATAGAGGATAGGATAGGATAGAGGATATTATAGGATAGAGGATAGGATAGGATGGAGGATAGGATAGGATAGAGGATAGGATAGACGATAGGATAGGATAGAGGATAGGATAGGATAGAGGATAGGATAGGATAGAGGATAGGATAGAGGATAGGATAGGGCAGAGGATAGGATAGGGGATTTGATAGGATAGAGGATAGGATAGGATAGAGGATAGGATAGGATAGAGGATAGGATAGGATAGAGGATAGGATAGGATAGAGGATAGGATAGGATAGAGGATAGGATAGGATAGAGGATAGGATAGGATAGAGGATAGGATAGGATAGAGGATAGGATAGGATAGAGGATAGGATAGGATAGAGGATAGGATAGGATAGAGGATAGGATAGGATAGAGGATAGGATAGGATAGAGGATTGGATAGACGATAGGATAGGATAGATGATAGGATAGGATAGATGATAGGATAGGATAGATGATAGGATAGACGATAGGATAGGATAGAGGATAGGATAGGATAGAGGATAGGATAGGATAGAGGATAAGATAGGATAGATGATAGGATAGGACAGAGGATAGGATAGGGGATTTGATAGGATAGAGGATAGGATAGGATAGAGGATAGGATAGGATAGAGGATAGGATAGGATAGAGGATAGGATAGGATAGAGGATAGGATAGGGGATTTGATAGGATAGAGGATAGGATAGGATAGAGGATAGGTTAGGATAGAGGATAGGATAGGATAGAGGATAGGATAGGATAGAGGATAGGATAGGGGATTTGATAGGATAGAGAATAGGATAGGATAGAAGATAGGATAGGATAGAGGATAGGATACGATAGAGGATAGGATAGGATAGGATAGACGATAGGATAGGATAGAGGATAGGATAGGATAGAGGATAGGATAGAGGATAGGATAGAGGATAGGATAGGATAGAGGATAGGATAGGATAGAGGATTGGATAGACGATAGGATAGGATAGATGATAGGATAGGATAGATGATAGGATAGGATAGATGATAGGATAGACGATAGGATAGGATAGAGGATAGGATAGGATAGAGGATAGGATAGGATAGAGGATAAGATAGGATAGATGATAGGATAGGACAGAGGATAGGATAGGGGATTTGATAGGATAGAGGATAGGATAGGATAGAGGATAGGATAGGATAGAGGATAGGATAGGATAGAGGATAGGATAGGATAGAGGATAGGATAGGGGATTTGATAGGATAGAGGATAGGATAGGATAGAGGATAGGTTAGGATAGAGGATAGGATAGGATAGAGGATAGGATAGGATAGAGGATAGGATAGGGGATTTGATAGGATAGAGAATAGGATAGGATAGAAGATAGGATAGGATAGAGGATAGGATACGATAGAGGATAGGATAGGATAGGATAGACGATAGGATAGGATAGAGGATAGGATAGGATAGAGGATAGGATAGAGGATAGGATAGAGGATAGGATAGAGGATAGGATAGAGGATAGGATAGGATAGATGATAGGATAGAGGATAGGATAGGATAGAAGATAGGATAGGATAGAGGATAAGATAGGATAGAGGATAGGATAGGATAGAGGATAGGATAGGATAGAGGATAGGATAGGATAGAGGATAGGATAGACGATAGGATAGGATAGAGGATAGGATAGGATAGAGGATAGGATAGGATAGAGGATAGGATAGGATAGAGTATAGGATAGGATAGGATAGACGATAGGATAGGATAGAGGATAGGATAGGATAGAGGATAGGATAGAGGATAGGATAGAGGATAGGATAGAGGATAGGATAGAGGATAGGATAGAGGATAGGATAGGATAGAGAATAGGATAGGATGGGATAGGGGATAGGATAGGATAGAGGATAGGATAGACGATAGGATAGGATAGAGGATAGGATAGGATAGAGGATAGGATAGGATAGAGGATAGGATATGATAGAGGATAGGATAGGATAGAGGATAGGATAGGATAGAGGATTGGATAGACGATAGGATAGGATAGATGATAGGATAGGATAGATGATAGGATAGGATAGATGATAGGATAGACGATAGGATAGGATAGAGGATAGGTTAGGATAGAGGATAGGATAGGATAGAGGATAGGATAGGATAGAGGATAGGATAGGGGATTTGATAGGATAGAGGATAGGATAGGATAGAAGATAGGATAGGACAGAGGATAGGATAGGATAGAGGATTGGATAGGATAGAGGATAGGTGATAGGATAGGATAGAGGATAGGATAGGGGATTTGATAGGATAGAGGATAGGATAGGATAGAGGATAGGATAGGATAGGACAGAGGATAGGATAGGGGATTTGATAGGATAGAGGATAGGATAGGATAGAAGATAGGATCGGATAGAGGATAGGATAGGATAGAGGATAGGATAGGGGATTTGATAGGATAGAGGATAGGATAGGATAGAAGATAGGATAGGACAGAGGATAGGATAGGATAGAGGATTGGATAGGATAGAGGATAGGTGATAGGATAGGATAGAGGATAGGATAGGGGATTTGATAGGATAGAGGATAGGATAGGATAGAGGATAGGATAGGATAGGACAGAGGATAGGATAGGGGATTTGATAGGATAGAGGATAGGATAGGATAGAAGATAGGATCGGATAGAGGATAGGATAGGATAGAGGATAGGATAGGATAGAGGATAGGATAGGATAGAGGATAGGATAGACGATAGGATAGGATAGAGGATAGGATAGGATAGAGGATAGGATAGGATAGAGGATAGGATAGGATAGAGGATAGGATAGGACAGAGGATAGGATAGACGATAGGATACGATAGAGGATAGGATAGGATAGAGGATAGGATAGGGGATTTGATAGGATAGAGGATAGGATAGGATAGAGGATAGGTTAAGATAGAGGATAGGATAGGATAGAGGATAGGATAGGATAGAGGATAGGATAGGGGATTTGATAGGATAGAGAATAGGATAGGATAGAAGATAGGATAGGATAGAGGATAGGATACGATAGAGGATAGGATAGGATAGGATAGACGATAGGATAGGATAGAGGATAGGATAGGATAGAGGATAGGATAGAGGATAGGATAGAGGATAGGATAGAGGATAGGATAGAGGATAGGATAGGATAGATGATAGGATAGAGGATAGGATAGGATAGAAGATAGGATAGGATAGAGGATAAGATAGGATAGAGGATAGGATAGGATAGAGGATAGGATAGGATAGAGGATAGGATAGGATAGAGGATAGGATAGGGGATTTGATAGGATAGAGGATAGGATAGGATAGAAGATAGGATAGGACAGAGGATAGGATAGGATAGAGGATTGGATAGGATAGAGGATAGGATAGGATAGAGGATAGGATAGGATAGAGGATAGGATAGGATAGAGGATAGGATAGACGATAGGATAGGATAGAGGATAGGATAGGATAGAGGATAGGATAGGATAGAGGATAGGATAGGATAGAGGATAGGATAGGACAGAGGATAGGATAGACGATAGGATACGATAGAGGATAGGATAGGATAGAGGATAGGATAGGATAGAGCATAGGATAGGATAGAGGATAGGATAGGGGATTTGATAGGATAGAGGATAGGATAGGATAGAAGATAGGATAGGATAGAGGACAGGATAGGATAGAGGATAGGATAGGATAGAGGATTGGATAGGATAGAGGATAGATGATAGGATAGGATAGAGGATAGGATAGGGGATTTGATAGGATAGAGGATAGGATAGGGTAGAGGATAGGATAGGATAGAGGACAGGATAGGATAGAGGATTGGATAGGATACAGGAAAGGATCGGATTGAGGATAGATGATAGGATAGGATAGAAGATAGGATAGGATAGAGGATAGGATAGGATAGAGGATAGGATAGACGATAGGATAGGATAGAGGATAGGATAGGGTAGAGGATAGGATAGGATAGAGGACAGGATAGGATAGAGGATTGGATAGGATACAGGAAAGGATCGGATTGAGGATAGATGATAGGATAGGATAGAGGATTGGATAGGATACAGGATAGGATAGGATAGAGGATAGGATAGGGGATTTGATAGGATAGAGGATAGGATAGGATAGAGGATAGGATAGACGATAGGATAGGATAGAGGATAGGATAGGATAGAGGATAGGATAGAGGATAGGATAGGATAGAGGACAGGATAGGATAGAGGATTTAATAGGATACAGGAAAGGATAGGATTGAGGATAGATGATAGGATAGGATAGAGGATAGGATCGGATAGAGGATTGGATAGGATAGGATAGAGGATAGGATAGGGGATTTGATAGGATAGAGGATAGGATAGGATAGAAGATAGGATAGGATAGAGGATAAGATAGGATAGAGGATTGGATAGCATACAGGATAGGATAGGATAGAGGATAGGATAGGGGATTTGATAGGATAGAGGATAGGATAGGATAGAGGATATTATAGGATAGAGGATAGGATAGGATAGAGGATAGGATAGGATAGAGTATAGGATAGGATACGATAGACGATAGGATAGGATAGAGGATAGGATAGGATAGAGGATAGGATAGAGGATAGGATAGAGGATAGGATAGGATAGAGAATAGGATAGGATAGAGGATCTGATATGATATAGGATAGGATGGGATAGGGGATAGGATAGGATAGAGGATAGGATAGACGATAGGATAGGATAGAGGATAGGATAGGATAGAGGATAGGATAGGATAGAGGATAGGATAGGATAGGATAGACGATAGGATAGGATAGAGGATAGGATAGGATAGAGGATAGGATAGAGGATAGGATAGAGGATAGGATAGAGAATAGGATAGGATAGAGAATAGGATAGGATGGGATAGGGGATAGGATAGGATAGAGGATAGGATAGACGATAGGATAGGATAGAGGATAGGATAGGATAGAGGATAGGATAGGATAGAGGATAGGATAGGATAGAGTATAGGATAGGATAGGATAGACGATAGGATAGGATAGAGGATAGGATAGGATAGAGGATAGGATAGAGGATAGGATAGAGGATAGGATAGAGGATAGGATAGGATAGAGAATAGGATAGGATGGGATAGGGGATAGGATAGGATAGAGGATAGGATAGACGATAGGATAGGATAGAGGATAGGATAGGATAGAGGATAGGATAGGATAGAGGATATTATAGGATAGAGGATAGGATAGGATGGAGGATAGGATAGGATAGAGGATAGGATAGACGATAGGATAGGATAGAGGATAGGATAGGATAGAGGATAGGATAGGATAGAGGATAGGATAGAGGATAGGATAGGGCAGAGGATAGGATAGGGGATTTGATAGGATAGAGGATAGGATAGGATAGAGGATAGGATAGGATAGAGGATAGGATAGGATAGAGGATAGGATAGGATAGAGGATAGGATAGGATAGAGGATAGGATAGGATAGAGGATAGGATAGGATAGAGGATAGGATAGGATAGAGGATAGGATAGGATAGAGGATAGGATAGGATAGAGGATAGGATAGGATAGAGGATAGGATAGGATAGAGGATAGGATAGGATAGAGGATAGGATAGGATAGAGGATAGGATAGGATAGAGGATAGGATAGGATAGAGGATAGGATAGGATAGAGGATTGGATAGACGATAGGATAGGATAGATGATAGGATAGGATAGATGATAGGATAGGATAGATGATAGGATAGGATAGATGATAGGATAGACGATAGGATAGGATAGAGGATAGGATAGGATAGAGGATAGGATAGGATAGAGGATAAGATAGGATAGATGATAGGATAGGACAGAGGATAGGATAGGGGATTTGATAGGATAGAGGATAGGATAGGATAGAGGATAGGATAGGATAGAGGATAGGATAGGATAGAGGATAGGATAGGATAGAGGATAGGATAGGGGATTTGATAGGATAGAGGATAGGATAGGATAGAGGATAGGTTAGGATAGAGGATAGGATAGGATAGAGGATAGGATAGGATAGAGGATAGGATAGGGGATTTGATAGGATAGAGAATAGGATAGGATAGAAGATAGGATAGGATAGAGGATAGGATACGATAGAGGATAGGATAGGATAGGATAGACGATAGGATAGGATAGAGGATAGGATAGGATAGAGGATAGGATAGAGGATAGGATAGAGGATAGGATAGAGGATAGGATAGAGGATAGGATAGGATAGATGATAGGATAGAGGATAGGATAGGATAGAAGATAGGATA